>NW_025533350.1:0-38855 GCF_020631705.1 Daphnia magna | reverse complement strand
TACTGAATACAAGTATATTTGATGTAGTTTACATAAAGAACTAAAAACTCATGTTATAACAGTGTATTCACATTAAATACAAGTATATTCAATGCAGTTTACATATAGAAGTAAAAACTCATGGTATAACAGTGTATTCACATTAAATACAAGTATATTCAATGCAGTTTATATATAGAAGTAAAAAACTCATGGTATAACAGTGTATTCACATTGAATACAAGTATATTTGATGCTGTTTACATATAGAACTAAAAACTCATGGTATAACAGTGTATTCACATTGAATACAAGTATATTTGATGCATGTTTATATATAGAACAAAAACTCATGGTATAACAGTGTATTCACATTGAATACAAGTATATTCCATGCAGTTTAAATATAGAAGTAAAAACTCATGGTATAACAGTGTATTCACATTGAATACAAGTATATTTGATGCTGTTTACATATAGAACTAAAAACTCATGGTATAACAGTGTATTCACATTGAATACAAGTATATTCCATTGCAGTTTACATATAGAAGTAAAAACTCATGGTATAACAGTGTATTCACATTGAATACAAGTAAATCCAGTTGATGCTGTTTACATATAGAACTAAAAACTCATGGTATAACAGTGTATTCACATTGAATACAAGTATATTCCGATGCAGTTTACAATAGAAGTAAAAACTCATGGTATAACAGTGTATTCACATTGAATACAAGTATATTCCATGCAGTTTACATATAGAAGTAAACCAACTCATGGTATAACAGTGTATTCACATTGAATACAAGTATATTTGATGCTGTTTACATATAGAACTAAAAACTCATGGTATAACAGTGTATTCACATTGAATACAAGTATATTTGATGCTAGTTTACATATAGAAGTAAAAACTCATGGTATAACAGTGTATTCACATTGAATACAAGTATATTTTATGCTGTTTACATATAGAAGTAAAAACTCATGGTATAACAGTGTATTCACATTGAATACAAGTATATTCCATGCAGTTTACATAGAAAGTAAAAACTCATGGTATAACAGTGTATTCAAATTGAATACAAGTATATTTGATGCTGTTTACATATAGAACTAAAAACTCATGGTATAACAGTGTATTCACATTGAATACAAGTATATTCCATGCAGTTTACATATAGAAGTAAAAACTCATGGTATAACAGTGTATTCACATTGAATACAAGTATATTTGATGCTGTTTACATATAGAACTAAAAACTCATGGTATAACAGTGTATTCACATTGAATACAAGTATATTCCATGCAGTTTACATATAGAAGTAAAAACTCATGGTATAACAGTGTATTCACATTGAATACAAGTATATTTCATGCAGTTTACATATAGAACTAAAAACTCATGGTATAACAGTGTATTCACATTGAATACAAGTATATTCCATGCAGTTTACATATAGAAGTAAAAACTCATGGTATAACAGTGTATTCACATTGAATACAAGTATATTCCATGCAGTTTACATATAGAAGTAAAAACTCATGGTATAACAGTGTATTCACATTGAATACAAGTATATTTGATGCAGTTTACATATAGAAGTAAAAACTCATGGTATAACAGTGTATTCACATTGAATACAAGTATATTTGATGCTGTTTACATATAGAACTAAAAACTCATGGTATAACAGTGTATTCACATTGAATACAATGTATATTCCATGCAGTTTACATATAGAAGTAAAAACTCATGGTATAACAGTGTATTCACATTGAATACAAGTATATTTGATGCTGTTTACATATAGAACTAAAAACTCATGGTATAACAGCGTATTCTACATTGAATACAAGTATATTCCATGCAGCTTAAAATATAGAAGTAAAAACTCATGGTATAACAGTGTATTCACATTGAATACAAGTATATTTGATGCTGTTTACATATAGAACTAAAAACTCATGGTATAAACAGTGTATTCACATTGAATACAAGTATATTCCATGCAGTTTACATATAGAAGTAAAAACTCATGGTATAACAGTGTATTCACATTGAATACAAGTATATTTGATGCTGTTTACATATAGAACTAAAAACTCATGGTATAACAGTGTATTCACATTGAATACAAGTATATTCTATGCAGTTTTCATATAGAAGTAAAAACTCATGGTATAACAGTGTATTCACATTGAATACAAGTATATTTGATGCTGTTTACATATAGAAGTAAAAACTCATGGTATAACAGTGTATTCACATTGAATACAAGTATATTCCATGCAGTTTACATATAGAAGTAAAAACTCATGGTATAACAGTGTATTCACATTGAATACAAGTATATTTGATGCTGTTTACATATAGAACTAAAAACTCATGGTATAACAGTGTATTCACATTGAATACAAGTATATTCCATGCAGTTTACATATAGAAGTAAAAACTCATGGTATAACAGTGTATTCACATTGAATACAAGTATATTCCATGCAGTTTACATATAGAAGTAAAAACTCATGGTATAACAGTGTATTCACATTGAATACAAGTATATTTGATGCAGTTTGTTTACATATAGAACTAAAAACTCATGGTATAACAGTGTATTCACATTGAATACAAGCATATTTGATGCCAGTTTACATATAGAACTAAAAACTCATGGTATAACAGTGTATTCACATTGAATACAAGTATATTCCATGCAGTTTACATATAGAAGTAAAAACTCATGGTATAACAGTGTATTCACATTGAATACAAGTATATTTGATGCTGTTTACATATAGAACTAAAAACTCATGGTATAACAGTGTATTCACATTGAATACAAGTATATTCCATGCAGTTTACATATAGAAGTAAAAACTCATGGTATAACAGTGTATTCACATTGAATACAAGTATATTTGATGCTGTTTACATATAGAACTAAAAACTCATGGTATAACAGTGTATTCACATTGAATACAAGTATATTCCATGCAGTTTAACATAGAAGTAAAAACTCATGGTATAACAGTGTATTCACATTGAATACAAGTATATTTCAATGCAGTTTACATATAGAAGTAAAAACTCATGGTATAACAGTGTATTCACATTGAATACAAGTATATTTGATGCTGTTTACATATAGAACTAAAAACTCATGGTATAACAGTGTATTCACATTGGAAATACAAGTATATTTGATGCTGTTTACATATAGAACTAAAAACCTCATGGTATAACAGTGTATTCACATTGAATACAAGTATATTCCATGCAGTTTACATATAGAAGTAAAAACTCATGGTATAACAGTGTATTCACATTGAATACAAGTATATTTGATGCTGTTTACATATAGAAGTAAAAACTCATGGTATAACAGTGTATTCACATTGAATACAAGTATATTCCATGCAGCTTATACATATAGAAGTAAAAACTCATGGTATAACAGTGTATTCACATTGAATACAAGTATATTTGATGCTGTTTACATATAGAACTAAAAACTCATGGTATAACAGTGTATTCACATTGAATACAAGTATATTCCATGCAGTTTACATATAGAAGTAAAAACTCATGGTATAACAGTGTATTCACATTGAATACAAGTATATTTGCATGCATGTTTACATATAGAACTAAAAACTCATGGTATAACAGTGTATTCACATTGAATACAAGTATATTTCCATGCAGTTTACATATAGAAGTAAAAACTCATGGTATAACAGTGTATTCACATTGAATACAAGTATATTCCATGCAGTTTACATATAGAAGTAAAAACTCATGGTATAACAGTGTATTCACATTGAATACAAGTATATTTGATGCTGTTTACATATAGAACTAAAAACTCATGGTATAACAGTGTATTCACATTGAATACAAGTATATTTGATGCTGTTTACATATAGAACTAAAAACTCATGGTATAACAGTGTATTCACATTGAATACAAGTATATTCCATGCAGTTTACATATAGAAAGTAAAAACTCATGGTATAACAGTGTATTCACATTGAATACAAGTATATTCGATGCAGTTTACATATAGAAGTAAAAACTCATGGTATAACAGTGTATTCACATTGAATACAAGTATATTCCATGCAGTTTACATATAGAAGTAAAAACTCATGGTATAACAGTGTATTCACATTGAATACAAGTATATTCCATGCAGTTTACATATAGAAGTAAAAACTCATGGTATAACAGTGTATTCACATTGAATACAAGTATATTCCATGCAGTTTACATATAGAAGTAAAAACTCATGGTATAACAGTGTATTCACATTGAATACAAGTATATTCCATGCAGTTTACATATAGAACTAAAAACTCATGGTATAACAGTGTATTCACATTGAATACAAGTATATTCCATGCAGTTTACATATAGAAGAAAAACTCATGGTATAACAGTGTATTCACATTGAATACAAGTATATTTGATGCTGTTTACATATAGAACTAAAAACTCATGGTATAACAGTGTATTCACATTGAATACAAGTATATTCCATGCAGTTTACATATAGAAGTAAAAACTCATGGTATAACAGTGTATTCACATTGAATACAAGTATATTTGATGCTGTTTACATATAGAACTAAAAACTCATGGTATAACAGTGTATTCACATTGAATACAAGTATATTTGATGCTGTTTACATATAGAAGTAAAAACTCATGGTATAACAGTGTATTCACATTGAATACAAGTATATTTGATGCTGTTTACATATAGAAGTAAAAACTCATGGTATAACAGTGTATTCACATTGAATACAAGTATATTTGATGACTGTTTACATATAGAACTAAAAACTCATGGTATAACAGTGTATTCACATTGAATACAAGTATATTCCATGCAGTTTACATATAGAAGTAAAAACTCATGGTATAACAGTGTATTCACATTGAATACAAGTATATTTGATGCTGTTTACATATAGAACTAAAAACTCATGGTATAACAGTGTACTCACATTGAATACAAGTATATTCCATGCAGTTTACATATAGAAGTAAAAACTCATGGTATAACAGTGTATTCACATTGAATACAAGTATATTCCATGCAGTTTACATATAGAAGTAAAAACTCATGGTATAACAGTGTATTCACATTGAATACAAGTATATTTGATGCTGTTTACATATAGAACTAAAAACTCATGGTATAACAGTGTATTCACATTGAATACAAGTATATTCCATGCAGTTTACATATAGAAGTAAAAACTCATGGTATAACAGTGTATTCACATTGAATACAAGTATATTTGATGCTGTTTACATATAGAACTAAAAACTCATGGTATAACAGTGTATTCACATTGAATACAAGTATATTCCATGCAGTTTACATATAGAAGTAAAAACTCATGGTATAACAGTGTATTCACATTGAATACAAGTATTTTTGCATGCTGTTTACATATAGAAGTAAAAACTCATGGTATAACAGTGTATTCACATTGAATACAAGTATATTTGATGCTGTTTACATATAGAACTAAAAACTCATGGTATAACAGTGTATTCACATTGAATACAAGTATATTCCATGCAGTTTACATATAGAAGTAAAAACTCATGGTATAACAGTGTATTCACATTGAATACAAGTATATTTGATGCTGTTTACAAGAAGTAAAAACTCATGGTATAACAGTGTATTCACATTGAATACAAGTATATTTGATGCTGTTTACATATAGAACTAAAAACTCATGGTATAACAGTGTATTCACATTGAATACAAGTATATTCCATGCAGTTTACATAAGAAAAACTCATGGTATAACAGTGTATTCACATTGAATACAAGTATATTCCATGCAGTTTACATATAGAAGTAAAACTCATGGTATAACAGTGTATTCACATTGAAAAAAACATATTCCATGCAGTTTACATATAGAAGTAAAAACTCATGGTATAACAGTGTATTCACATTGAATACAAGTATATTCCATGCAGTTTACATATAGAAGTAAAAACTCATGGTATAACAGTGTATTCACATTGAATACAAGTATATTCCATGCAGTTTACATATAGAAGTAAAAACTCATGGTATAACAGTGTATTCACATTGAATACAAGTATATTTGATGCTGTTTACATATAGAACTAAAAACTCATGGTATAACAGTGTATTCACATTGAATACAAGTATATTCCATGCAGTTTACATATAGAAGTAAAAACTCATGGTATAACAGTGTATTCACATTGAATACAAGTATATTTCGATGCTGTTTACATATAGAAGTAAAAACTCATGGTATAACAGTGTATTCACATTGAATACAAGTATATTTGATGCTGTTTACATATAGAACTAAAAACTCATGGTATAACAGTGTATTCACATTGAATACAAGTATATTCCATGCAGTTTACATATAGAAGTAAAAACTCATGGTATAACAGTGTATTCACATTGAATACAAGTATATTTGATGCTGTTTACATATAGAACTAAAAACTCATGGTATAACAGTGTATTCACATTGAATACAAGTATATTCCATGCAGTTTACATATAGAAGTAAAAACTCATGGTATAACAGTGTATTCACATTGAATACAAGTATATTTGATGCTGTTTACATATAGAACTAAAAACTCATGGTATAACAGTGTATTCACATTGAATACAAGTATATTCCATGCAGTTTACATATAGAAGTAAAAACTCATGGTATAACAGTGTATTCACATTGAATACAAGTATATTCCATGCAGTTTACATATAGAACTAAAAACTCATGGTATAACAGTGTATTCACATTGAATACAAGTATATTTGATGCTGTTTACATATAGAACTAAAAACTCATTGGTATAACAGTGTATTCACATTGAATACAAGTATATTTGATGCTGTTTACATATAGAACTAAAAACTCATGGTATAACAGTGTATTCACATTGAATACAAGTATATTCCATGCAGTTTACATATAGAAGTAAAAACTCATGGTATAACAGTGTATTCACATTGAATACAAGTATATTTGATGCTGTTTACATATAGAAGTAAAAACTCATGGTATAACAGTGTATTCACATTGAATACAAGTATATTCCATGCAGTTTACATATAGAAGTAAAAACTCATGGTATAACAGTGTATTCACATTGAATACAAGTATATTTGATGCTGTTTACATATAGAACTAAAAACTCATGGTATAACAGTGTATTCACATTGAATACAAGTATATTCCATGCAGTTTACATATAGAAGTAAAAACTCATGGTATAACAGTGTATTCACATTGAATACAAGTATATTTGATGCTGTTTACATATAGAACTAAAAACTCATGGTATAACAGTGTATTCACATTGAATACAAGTATATTCCATGCAGTTTACATATAGAAGTAAAAACTCATGGTATAACAGTGTATTCACATTGAATACAAGTATATTCCATGCAGTTTACATATAGAAGTAAAAACTCATGGTATAACAGTGTATTCACATTGAATACAAGTATATTTGCATGCTGTTTACATATAGAGACTAAAAACTCATGGTATAACAGTGTATTCACATTGAATACAAGTATATTTGATGCTGTTTACATATAGAACTAAAAACTCATGGTATAACAGTGTATTCACATTGAATACAAGTATATTCCATGATCAGTTTACATATAGAAGTAAAAACTCATGGTATAACAGTGTATTCACATTGAATACAAGTATATTCCATGCTAGTTTACATATAGAAGTAAAAACTCATGGTATAACAGTGTATTCACATTGAATACAAGTATATTTGATGCTGATATTCCATGCAGTTTACATATAGAAGTAAAAACTCATGGTATAACAGTGTATTCACATTGAATACAAGTATATTCCATGCAGTTTACATATAGAAGTAAAAACTCATGGTATAACAGTGTATTCACATTGAATACAAGTATATTCCATGCGGTTTACATATAGAAGTAAAAACTCATGGTATAACAGTGTATTCACATTGAATACAAGTATATTTGATGCTGTTTACATATAGAAGTAAAAACTCATGGTATAACAGTGTATTCACATTGAATACAAGTATATTCCATGCAGTTTACATATAGAAGTAAAAACTCATGGTATAACAGTGTATTCACATTGAATACAAGTATATTCCATGCAGTTTACATATAGAAGTAAAAACTCATGGTATAACAGTGTATTCACATTGAATACAAGTATATTTGATGCTGTTTACATATAGAAGTAAAAACTCATGGTATAACAGTGTATTCACATTGAATACAAGTATATTTGCATGCTGTTTACATATAGAAGTAAAAACTCATGGTATAACAGTGTATTCACATTGAATACAAGTATATTTGATGCTGTTTACATATAGAAGTAAAAACTCATGGTATAACAGTGTATTCACATTGAATACAAGTATATTTGATGCTGTTTACATATAGAACTAAAAACTCATGGTATAACAGTGTATTCACATTGAATACAAGTATATTCCATGCAGTTTACATATAGAAGTAAAAACTCATGGTATAACAGTGTATTCACATTGAATACAAGTATATTTGCATGCTGTTTACATATAGAACTAAAAACTCATGGTATAACAGTGTATTCACATTGAATACAAGTATATTCCATGCAGTTTACATATAGAAGTAAAAACTCATGGTATAACAGTGTATTCACATTGAATACAAGTATATTTCATGCTGTTTACATATAGAAGTAAAAACTCATGGTATAACAGTGTATTCACATTGAATACAAGTATATTTGATGCTGTTTACATATAGAACTAAAAACTCATGGTATAACAGTGTATTCAACATTGAATACAAGTATATTCCATGCAGTTTACATATAGAAGTAAAAACTCATGGTATAACAGTGTATTCACATTGAATACAAGTATATTTGATGCTGTTTACATATAGAACTAAAAACTCATGGTATAACAGTGTATTCACATTGAATAAAACAAGTAATATTCCATGCAGTTTACATATAGAAGTAAAAACTCATGGTATAACAGTGTATTCACATTGAATACAAGTATATTTGATGCTGTTTACATATAGAACTAAAAACTCATGGTATAACAGTGTATTCACATTGAATACAAGTATATTCCATGCAGTTTACATATAGAAGTAAAAACTCATGGTATAACAGTGTATTCACATTGAATACAAGTATATTTGATGCTGTTTACATATAGAACTAAAAACTCATGTATAACAGTGTATTAACAAGTACAATCATAACAGTGTATTCACATTGAATACAAGTATATTCCATGCAGTTTACATATAGAAGTAAAAACTCATGGTATAACAGTGTATTCACATTGAATACAAGTATATTCGATGCTGTTTACATATAGAAGTAAAAACTCATGGTATAACAGTGTATTCACATTGAATACAAGTATATTCCATGCAGTTTACATATAGAAGTAAAAACTCATGGTATAACAGTGTATTCACATTGAATACAAGTATATTTGATGCTGTTTACATATAGAACTAAAAACTCATGGTATAACAGTGTATTCACATTGAATACAAGTATATATTGTTTACATATAGAAAAAAACCAGGTATAAAGTGTATTCACATTGAAAAAATATTCCATGCAGTTTACATATAGAAGTAAAAACTCATGGTATAACAGTGTATTCACATTGAATACAAGTATATTTGATGCTGTTTACATATAGAACTAAAAACTCATGGTATAACAGTGTATTCACATTGAATACAAGTATATTCCATGCAGTTTACATATAGAAGTAAAAACTCATGGTATAACAGTGTATTCACATTGAATACAAGTATATTTGATGCTGTTTACATATAGAAGTAAAAACTCATGGTATAACAGTGTATTCACATTGAATACAAGTATATTTGATGCTGTTTACATATAGAAGTAAAAACTCATGGTATAACAGTGTATTCACATTGAATACAAGTATATTCCATGCAGTTACATATAAAGATAAAAACCATAAACATGAATCAGATAGATAAAGCATATATAGATAAAGTAAAACATGGTAAAATCACATTAAACAGTTTATATCATGAAAAAAAAGTAATAAATCATGGTATAACAGTGTATTCACATTGAATACAAGTATATTTGATGCTGTTTACATATAGAAGTAAAAACTCATGGTATAACATGTATTCCATGAATCAAGTGTATTCACATTGAATACAAGAATACATATAGAAGTAAAACATCATGTGTAATTCACATTGAATACAAGTATATTCCATGCAGTTTACATATAGAAGTAAAAACTCATGGTATAACAGTGTATTCACATTGAATACAAGTATATTTGATGCTGTTTACATATAGAACTAAAAACTCATGGTATAACAGTGTATTCACATTGAATACAAGTATATTCCATGCAGTTTACATATAGAAGTAAAAACTCATGGTATAACAGTGTATTCACATTGAATACAAGTATATTTGATGCTGTTTACATATAGAACTAAAAACTCATGGTATAACAGTGTATTCACATTGAATACAAGTATATTTAAATGCGTGTATTACAAAAATATAGAAGTAAAAACTCATGGTATAACAGGTATTCACATGGTATAACAGTGTATTCATACATTTGAATACAAGTATAATTTGTATGACTGTTTATTCATATAGAATACAAGTATATTTGATGCTGTTTACATATAGAAGTAAAAACTCATGGTATAACAGTGTATTCACATTGAATACAAGTATATTTGATGCTGTTTACATATAAAAAACTCATGGTATAACAAAAAGTGTATTCACATTGAATGCTAAGTTTACATATAGAAGTAAAAACTCATGGTATAACAGTGTATTCACATTGAATACAAAGTATATTTCATATGCTGTTTACATATAGAAGTAAAAACTCATGGTATAACAGTGTATTCACATTGAATACAAGTATATTTGATGCTGTTTACATATAGAAGTAAAAACTCATGGTATAACAGGATTTACAGTGAAAATATTTGACTGACATAAATAAAAACCAGGATAACAGTGTATTCACATTGAATACAAGTATATTCGATGCAGTTTACATATAGAAGTAAAAACTCATGGTATAACAGTGTATTCACATTGAATACAAGTATATTTGATGCTGTTTACATATAGAACTAAAAACTCATGGTATAACAGTGTATTCACATTGAATACAAGTATATTCCATGCAGTTTACATATAGAAGTAAAAACTCATGGTATAACAGTGTATTCACATTGAATACAAGTATATTTGATGCTGTTTACATATAGAACTAAAAACTCATGGTATAACAGTGTATTCACATTGAATACAAGTATATTCCATGCAGTTTACATATAGAAGTAAAAACTCATGGTATAACAGTGTATTCACATTGAATACAAGTATATTCCATGCAGTTTTCATATAGAAGTAAAAACTCATGGTATAACAGTGTATTCACATTGAATACAAGTATATTTGATGCTGTTTACATATAGAACTATAAACTCATGGTATAACAGTGTATTCACATTGAATACAAGTATATTCCATGCAGTTTACATATAGAAGTAAAAACTCATGGTATAACAGTGTATTCACATTGAATACAAGTATATTTGATGCTGTTTACATCAACACGGAATTCATGAGCGAGCTCAAACGGTCGAGCTCAAACTGCAGAGTTATTCCTCTTGTGTTCCTTATGGGACTACGGTGTTGCCAGTTTTTGAAATATACATAGAAAATTAGCAGACGATTTTTTGTTATTTATTAATTTGGAATTTGTGCTTCCAGTTTTATTTGAAGGTTACGAAATTTAATTTGGGTTTGTTTGCGAAAATGGAGAATGCCGAAGAAGATGAAGATAATGTTTCTGAGAGTCTTGCTGAAAAAGATTTAAATAAACCAATGCAATTGTGTTTTGGTGCTTTCCACGAAAGACAAATACCCATCGTTAAAGGGAAAATGTCGGATTCAACGAGAAAAAGAAAGATTAAGGCAATGAAAGATTTGGTAAGTATTTGTTGGTTATGTTACATTTCTGTGTCTTAAGTTACTTATTAGAGTTACTGTTCATTTGTACTGTTAATTCTCCATTGTCTTAGGCACAGGAACTGAGTACCAGAGCAAAAGTACAAACCATTTTGTGCATTGTTTCCCCAAACAAAAAAATACCTACAAGGTTTCTAGAGTCATATGGAGATCACGCTGATAATTTTCTTTATGCCACAGAATCGGGAAGTAAAATCCAATCTATTTTAAAAGTGGCTACAGAAACATGGATTGGTTGGTATCCAGAGTATTTGACGCTTTCAAATTTTGATGATCATTATTGCTTGTGCAAAGGAATTTATGGTGGTAAACAACCAGAAAAGAAAAATCAAAAGGAAAAATCAACCACCATAGAAGAGGATACCGTCACAACTAAATCAGCCAGGCATGCTGTACAAATTGCCATAGAAAAGGCAGAAGAAAAAAGGAAAAGGCTACAATTAATTGAAAATCAGTAATTACATTTTATTTTAACTTATTGGTTTTGTTTTAGTCTTTCAATTCTTATCTTTTCTTTCCAGGCGTAAAGAAAAAAGAAATAGAATGACCCCTGCAAAAGCCAAAAATTTTTTTAAAAAATCAGATACCTCTAAGACTAAAAAAGATCAAAGGAAACATTTGCCGAATAAAAAAAGTTCCTTTCCAGATCAGGAAGCTGTCAGCGGAACTAAGACAACTCTAGAAATACTCGAAACTCTTGAAACAAACTCTAGGGAATTACTTCAAGAAATCGAGTTGGAACCAATATACCAGAAGTATGAAATTGTAATTTTCTAGTTCACTTCAAAACCATTAAAAAGCAACGGATTACCGTTGGATAACCAAACACAGCGTTCATAAAATATTATAGATTTCAAGTTTTCCAATGTTGTGTATTTTAGAGGCAAGAAAGGATCTTATCTTCCTAGACATGTGAACCATTTCCAAGAAAGTTTAGAAAAACTTCTCGATGATTCTGAAACTTCAGAAACATCAGAATTGAACCATCAGGATTTTACCCGAAGCACAAATTCAATTTCCATTTCTCCAGGATCTTCCACCACTTTTCAAGCTGATCAGGAACCTCTTAGCTCTGTTTTCAGTAGCGTATTCAACGCGGAAAAAGCTGAATCCGCATCTTCCGGTGTTCTTCGTAAATATAGTTTTCTCTCTAATCAGAGTTATTTCGTTTGTAATAATCCAGGTTTAAATAATTTTAGAAACAGCCCAGCATTTAGATCCAGAAGCGGCTACATCAGGAAGCGAGACCATGATCGGAAAAATACCGGGTGTTGTGAACGCGAGAAATGAGGAAAATGAGGGACACATTACTGCCCAAGAAAGGGAACCAAATCAAAAAGCGTCTTCAATTTTACCAATTCCCGTTGGACTCGGAAAGCGACCTGAAGCAAAATGGCATTTTCTCTTTTCTAACAACGAATATTCTCCACCTAAAAACTGCCCTGTTAGAACAACTAAAACAAGGAAACGATTGCGTATTTCTGGAAAAGAAGAACAAAATAAGACTTCAAACTAAATCTTCCCAGTAAGTTCTACGCTATTCGGTGGGCAAGAACCAATAGTGCATCAGAAATCACAAATTACTTTTCAGGTACAAAAGTTTTTAGCTTTCTTGCTAATAGTAAACTTTATAGAACTCTTTAATTAGTAACAGAAAAGGATTTCAATTACACGGGCGTACAAATTCAGTCGATACGCATTTGAAAACCAAGAATCTTACAAAAGTCTACTTGAAACCAAAGGTGATCATTCAACTCTCCACTGATCTTGGGTGAGAATAAATTTGATTTTTGTCTTACAACTTTTTTCATTTATTAGTTAGAGACCCATTATGAAACAATTAGAGTTCCAATCTAGGTTTAGTTTGTGAACTACTTGTTTAAATCGATAGAAACATAGTATGAAGAAACCAGTAACTTTTACTATGAATTTTTCGGAAGCAGTCTGTGCCATTATTACTTTTTATTATCAGCAAAAAAAATTATTAACGTTTAGAATACAACCTGCAATTGTAGAGTTTCGTAAAAAATGACCGTAAAAATTTACGATAGTGGTGCCGCTCTTTGACAATCCGCTTAATCACCTACCAGACGTAAACAAACTGTCATTTTGTCATCAGGACCGTTGGAGGTAAAGGTACTACCAAGTTTTAAGCTATCTAAACGCAGTTACGACTGTTTAAAGGTACGTGTGTTGGAAGAATTGTTATGTATTGTTGTAATGATGATGGAAGTTTTTGTATTTATTTTGGAACTCAAGAAATCTATTAATGGAACTATACCACAAAATTTTGCTTCATCTGTCAAGGAAGTTCTTGTTACTTGTAAGTAATAACTTTATTACTTTAACTGCGATAGGTTTCGCAATACGTAAGAGGCTTATTTACTAATCTATTTCATTATCACCATGTAGTCAAGTTGTTCCATTTGATGAATTACATTCATGCCTGCAGAGTTTGGACTGGGTGCCCGAACGGGATAGTGGATTTCATCGTTGCATGAAAATATAGAACTACTGACCCTACTAACCAATTACATAGTATTTTTAACCAAACCATATAGGTCAGTTGTGTAATATATAGATTTACTTGTTTGATTATTGACAGGGTAAACTAACTTCTTTTGTGATTCCACGAGAAAGTTCTATATTTTTGCCTACAACATAGAACATACAAGGTTGATGGTGTATCAAAATTGTTATCCATTAAGGTTAATGATTTGGAATTTTGAATTAACTATGGTTATCATCCAGGTAATGAATTTTATTTTATTCAGTTCAAGAGTAAAACTTTATATTAAGGCTACCAGGATACTACATGAAGAACTGCTAACAGCATATTGCTAAACGGTGGATCATTTTCAGTATCATAGCAATTCTGTTCTTCCTATCCAAACAATGTACATGCAGGGCTGAAAATGAAAAAAATAAAACTTAAACACAATTAAAGATAAACCGGTTTCTTTATTATGCGTTATATGCTATATGCTTTATTGCGCTTATATGCATATAGTGTGCAAATATAGGGGGACTCCTTCCTTTGTCCTTCTTGCCTTTCATTGTCAACAAGTACCTTTCCATTTGACACTGAAAAGTCTGCTTTTCAAAAGTGAATTTTCTCTAATACACAAGTATAACAAGACGTCTGTAGTGACGATTGTAGGGCTCTGAAAACCAAACGTAAAAATACCAGCTTTCATAATAATTAGCATATTTAACAGGTCGATGGTAGTAAGAAAAAGACGCGCTACTCGGTTTTCAGTTTTTCTTGATAGTTCTAAGGCCGGATGGAGTACGACAGCGAAGAAATGTAAGCCATCCTGACTGTACAGCAATAGTAAAAGCGGAATTTTGTTATAGAGGGCAAAGGGCAGCCAATGAAAGCATTTTACCGAAATGACATGCAAATAGATAGATCTTCAAAGGAAATCGACTGGACAAGGATACAAATCTTAAATTAGAAGTTTACTATTAAGAAACGCAATTTTCTTTTGTCCTTCAAGTCGCTTACATACCTAGGTCAAAAATGCAGCTAGTAACGTCCTGGGCATAAATTTTCCGCAGTCAACGAATGGCTAAGTCCTTGTTCATGTAGCGTTGCAACCCTCCATCAAGGGGCAAAACTTAACCAAATTTTCAGTTTTTCAAGAGGGGCGATGGTTAATAATTTATCATAAAAGTGTATTTTTGAAAAATTGCGGTCCGGTGCCGATATAATACTTCGTTTGTTTAATTTTACAGAAATGTTTTACAGCCCATTGTTTTACATGATGTCGCGGACGGACTAAATTAGAAATTTACTATTAAGAAACGTAATTTTCTTTTGTCCTTCATGTCGCTTACATAACTAGGTAAGAAATGCAGCTAGTTACGTCCTGGGCGTAAATTTTCCGCAGTCAACGAATGGCTAATACCTTGTTCATGTAGCGTTGCAACCCTCCATCAAGGGGCAAAACTTAACCAAATTTTCAGTTTTTCAAGAGGGGCGATGGTTCATAATTTATCATAAAAGTGTATTTTTGAAAAATTGCGGTCCGGTGCCGATATAATACTTCGTTTGTTTAATTTTACAGAAATGTTTTACAGCCCATTGTTTTACATGATGTCGCGGACGGAAAAACCAAGAAATTGCCAGTAGAAGTTCTTTGATTGTTTTATTTAACATATTTTTGTTTACCAGATTAGCCGTCTTCCAATATCAATAAAACTACCCGACACGAATTATTTTTTTCTCATCATCTTACAGAATTATAAGGATAAGATAAGTGTTTAGATAGATGACCACATTGTGGAAATATCTAGATTACTTAAAAACAACCTCGCTGAGATCGCACGCTTCCAGGATTGTTATAACCTAAATACAATAGCTCTGGAATTTCAAGCAGGTAATCGTAAAGTTTTTAAATGTATATCAATATCTACAAAGGATATCTGAATCTGTTTATTGAACGGCTTTTGGTTAACATATATTGCACTACAGGTTTGCGACTGATGATTCAGTAACCACTAATGACATTACAAATTAATATATTATTATTATTGTCATGCATTATCACTTTCACAATCATCTTCGGAAAATAAATAATTTTCTTCATCATTGTTGTCATCTGAATCCTCGCTCTCGAAATCTTCTTCAAATACGAAACTTTTATTTTCTTGTCCATCGTTGTAAAAAAATTTCTTGTATGCAAGGGAGTCTACAAGAAGCGTCTGTAGGCGGTGAATTTCCTGAGATTTAATTATTATTTCTGATTTTCTAAACAAGGAATCAGTTAAGCGGTAATGATTTTGGCAGTCGGATACTTCAATGTTGAACTTGGATTTTCTAATATCTTCTTGCAGAGAGAATATTTCTTGGGTGATACTGGTGATGAACTGTGACATTTCCAGTTTGCATTGAGATATTTGTTCTTCATTTCTCTTAGCCAGCATCCAGCAATCAACAAGTTTAAAGTTGTCCTTAAATGCAACTATATTTACAAATGATTACCAATGATTTTTCTAAGAAATTAATGGGTTGAAAATACTCTTATGGTTGTTGTCCCATGGGAAAACGCCGTCGAGGAAATGTTGTTCAGTCACTAATACTTGAGCAAGATCATTGATGTCGTCGATGACTTTATTTGCCTTTCTTTTCACCAAGGTCTGCTTTCTTCTAAGCTTGGTTCTCCATTTTGAAGAAACTGATGAAATAAGTAATTAGTATAAGTTTATCACGTGCACTTCCATACATTGTAAGTGTTTACCTGCAACGCTCGAAATTCTGTCGTGTAGTGTTACATAATGAAAATGCAACAGTTCGAGTTCAGTTTTTAGCTCTGAGAGATAACTATATTTCGCGTTGGTTCGTTTTTCTTGATCTATTTTATGGATACACGATGAATATAAGCTTATAGGAACTTTTTTAATGGCTCACCTTGTGCGTGTCGAGCTTCATCTTCTAGTTCGGCTTGAATTGCTGATAACTGTAAAACGGTGATGTTTCGGTCAGATAATAGTTTTGTCAGCCTTTCCCTATCGAATTCAACTCGATACATAGCCTGATGGTTGTTTACAGTTAAAAAAATACGATGTAATTAATATTCAAATAATGACATACTATTAGCAATCTGCTAGTCAGCATTCGAGCCATTCCCTTCTCTTTTCGTGCATTCCAGTAAAACATAGCACCTGTCAAAAAATCTCTTCTACCTAAAAAAAAATATATTACAACATTTCGATCGATGAGAAGGCCAGAAACATTCAATTACTTCCTCCACCCATTGTTTTCGTGGAGTTGCTGTATCTTGAAAATGTGGCAAAGACTTGCTCTTGTTCTTCTCCTAGTATCCCAGCTGCACCATCCCGCCAATGGCCAAAGTTCAGAATCTATCCAGAAGTACCGCAAACGTACACAGGGGAAAAAAATCAATACATTTCTTAAGTATTAAAAGTTGTTGTTACCTGACATGGCCAGCTATGAGCTTGACCGTGAAGTCTCGAGAGAAAAGGTTCCATATCAATGGTAAGACACTTATACGACTCTACTAATTCTCCCATGTTCATGGCAAATGGCCAATAATGGCAAACAACGTCGTTAACGAAAATTTTTCGGCCCAAAATTCAAGTTGTTTTTGTTGGTGGGAGATCCCTTCTTCTGGCAGCCGGAATCCTGAAAGTCGAATGAATTTCCTCCATTTTTCATGCTATGCACTTTAATATGGGACGCAAAGGTGTGTCGAAACGTTTCTCCCTCGTGCATGTCGATGGAACATTGGATTACTCCATGACCACATGAGGTCATAACATTCCCTGTTACATCCAATCCCTTGTAACGCTTTGAAACTTCTCTAGCTGCTTCAAATTGAGAATTTCCACATTCTGGGCTCCAATAGTTTTTTTCCCTAGACAACGACTAAGTTACAATTAGATACCATAAAATATGATGTATAAATACTTGTGGTTTGAGCGCGTTAATCTGATTGTTTAATACAGAAAATTCATTGTCATGCAGTATAATTGCGTCACCGAACCATGATCGTTGTAAACTCCTGTTAGAGAAAATGAAATTCTTCTGGTTGAATAATGTGAAAAGAATGAAGCGTGAAAAAGAACTCTAGTACAATTGTATGGAAACAAAAGGCTGTACTTACTCGTTATTGCGCATTCTCCTGATTAGCTTATGATTGCCATCTACATGACAGCAAAGCTGAAATGGAGTACAGCATCTGCAGCGTTTTTTCTCTGAATGCCTGACTTTAATGTCAACAAGGTGATTCATGTAATCATAGGCTTTGACAGCCTTATTGAAAAGAGGGGTATTGATCGTTCCTACCTGTTCTTTGAAAGTACGCTTTAAAAAAGCTGAAAAATTAATACAAAACTAAACCTACCCTTCCTGCCTTGATAGATACCGCTGACAAGGTTTCTATGAATTTTTGTTCAGAAGTCCCAGGTGTTAGATACTTCAAGTTGTACCAAAATTCAGCTAAATCAGCAGATACAAACAAATTTGTCCTTTTAGGTGTTCCCGGAATATATCCTGCCGCAACGTAATCTTCCACAGTAGCCGTTCGAGTAGTATCGCAACTTTTGCATTTGAATAACGATTCATACAAATCAAACCTGCCTGTAAAATAAACAATATTTTTATACGAACAATTTTACCAACGTATAAACAAAATTAAAAGCAACTGCATATACCATCCTTCGTAACAACGATGCAAGGCGACGATCCGGGAATGAGACGACAAGTTCCAGGATTTAGACAGCTCCAGCAAGCAACAGGACAAAAAACTGGGACTGCTACTTCTGAAAACCAATTTTGAATTTGGCAAGAAATATTTTAAAACACAAAAATACATTTGTACCCCGTGTAGTAAGTTTTCCACTTTGTTGGTCAACAAATTCATGTGATAATAGTTTCCTGCAACTCACTTCACTTTCATAAAAATTTCGCAGATGAAACGGACTGTTAAGGTGAATGACCAAGTCACAGCTTTCACATAAATGCTTTTTACAGTGATTACACTTGATAACATTATGTAATGTCTTCGAACACAATTCACAGTGCTTTTGTAAGCATCCAAGAGAAGAAACAAAGGAAACAAATATATCCTCCTCTTTTTGGAGCCATGCATCATTCAATTCGTCTTTTTGTTTTTTACGTATCTTTTTCTCACTTGCCATGATATCCAATCTTTCTTGGGCAGCTCTAAGCTCCTCGTTTGACAGGCCTGATTCTTTTTCTAACAGTGCAAAACTCTTAAATGCATTTTCTAAATATTCTGTAAACACAGGAAAAGGTTGTAGTACAAAATTTTTTTAGAATAATGAAAAACATTTACGAGGAAAGGTTTGCTCAGCATTTTGTTGGCAGTTTGTGGCTGTTGGAGCTTGATGATCCAGACAAGCTTCTGCCAGATTAACTTCATGATCGAAAATGGACAAAGCAATTGCCAATATATTTTAAAAAACACTACACTTAGAAGTCTTTTTGTATTGGTTTTTACCTGCTGACCTATTGCCATTCGTTTTTCGAGAAGCTATTTTAATTGATTCGCTAGAAGGTGGCAAAAAGCAGACCAGCGATTTCATACCTAGGAAAATACTAAAATATTACGATACTCCTGTGTAACAAGGTTGACGACAAAAAGGTTACCTTTGCGTCTTTTTTCATTGTAGATTATATTCCTCGTAGCCTTTTCTTCGGAACTTAGTTTCTTTCTCCCCATTTGTTATAATTAAACAAAGCAATGCAAAATCACAGAGAACATTAAAGTACCTGAAGATTCAAAATTTGAACAAATGCCAATACAGCTTTAAGAATTCGTCTGCAAATTTTCTATATATATCTCAAAAACTGGCAACACCGTAGTTCCATAAGGAACCCAAGAGGAATAACTCTGCAGTTTGAGCTCGACCGTTTGAGCTCGCTCATGAATTCCGTGTTGGTTTACATATAGAACTAAAAACTCATTGTATAACAGTGTATTCACATTGAATACAAGTATATTCCATGCAGTTTACATATAGAAGTAAAAACTCATGGTATAACAGTGTATTCACATTGAATACAAGTATATTTGATGCTGTTTACATATAGAACTATAAATTCATGGTATAACAGTGTATTCACATTGAATACAAGTATATTCCATGAAGTTTACATATAGAAGTAAAAACTCATGGTATAACAGTGTATTCACATTGAATACAAGTATATTTGATGCTGTTTACATATAGAACTAAAAACTCATGGTATAACAGTGTATTCACATTGAATACAAGTATATTCCATGCAGTTTACATATAGAAGTAAAAACTCATGGTATAACAGTGTATTCACATTGAATACAAGTATATTCCATGCAGTTTACATATAGAAGTAAAAACTCATGGTATAACAGTGTATTCACATTGAATACAAGTATATTTGATGCTGTTTACATATAGAACTAAAAACTCATGGTATAACAGTGTATTTACATTGAATACAAGTATATTCCATGCAGTTTACATATAGAAGTAAAAACTCATGGTATAACAGTGTATTCACATTGAATACAAGTATATTTGATGCTGTTTACATATAGAACTAAAGACTCATGGTATAACAGTGTATTCACATTGAATACAAGTATATTTGATGCTGTTTACATATAGAAGTAAAAACTCATGGTATAACAGTGTATTCACATTGAATACAAGTATATTTGATGCTGTTTACATATAGAAGTAAAAACTCATGGTATAACAGTGTATTCACATTGAATACAAGTATATTCCATGCAGTTTACATATAGAAGTAAAAACTCATGGTATAACAGTGTATTCACATTGAATACAAGTATATTTGATGCTGTTTACATATAGAAGTAAAAACTCATGGTATAACAGTGTATTCACATTGAATACAAGTATATTTGATGCTGTTTACATATAGAAGTAAAAACTCATGGAATAACAGTGTATTCACATTGAATACAAGTATATTTGATGCATTTTACATATAGAAGTAATAACTCATGGTATAACAGTGTATTCACATTGAATACAAGTATATTTGATGCTGTTTACATATAGAACTAAAAACTCATGGTATAACAGTGTATTCACATTGAATACAAGTATATTCCATGCAGTTTACATATAGAAGTAAAAACTCATGGTATAACAGTGTATTCACATTGAATACAAGTATATTCCATGCAGTTTACATATAGAAGTAAAAACGCATGGTATAACAGTGTATTCACATTAAGTACAAGTATATTTGATGCTGTTTACATATAGAACTATAAATTCATGGTATAACAGTGTATTCACATTGAATACAAGTATATTCCATGAAGTTTACATATAGAAGTAAAAACTCATGGTATAACAGTGTATTCACATTGAATACAAGTATATTTGATGCTGTTTACATATAGAAGTAAAAACTCATGGTATAACAGTGTATTCACATTGAATACAAGTATATTTGATGCTGTTTACATATAAAACTAAAAACTCATGGTATAACAGTGTATTCACATTGCATACAAGTATATTTGATGCTGTTTACATATAGAACTAAAAACTCATGGTATAACAGTGTATTCACATTGAATACAAGTATATTCCATGCAGTTTACATATAGAAGTAAAAACTCATGGTATAACAGTGTATTCACATTGAATACAAGTATATTCCATGCAGTTTTCATATAGAAGTAAAAACTCATGGTATAACAGTGTATTCACATTGAATACAAGTATATTTGATGCTGTTTACATATAGAACTAAAAACTCATGGTATAACAGTGTATTCACATTGAATACAAGTATATTCCATGCAGTTTACATATAGAAGTAAAAACTCATGGTATAACAGTGTATTCACATTGAATACAAGTATATTCCATGCAGTTTACATATAGAAGTAAAAACGCATGGTATAACAGTGTATTCACATTGAGTACAAGTATATTTGATGCTGTTTACATATAGAACTATAAACTCATGGTATAACAGTGTATTCACATTGAATACAAGTATATTCCATGAAGTTTACATATAGAAGTAAAAACTCATGGTATAACAGTGTATTCACATTGAATACAAGTATATTTGATGCTGTTTACATATAGAACTAAAAACTCATGGTATAACAGTGTATTCACATTGAATACAAGTATATTCCATGCAGTTTACATATAGAAGTAAAAACTCATGGTATAACAGTGTATTCACATTGAATACAAGTATATTTGATGCTGTTTACATATAGAACTAAAAACTCATGGTATAACAGTGTATTTACATTGAATACAAGTATATTCCATGCAGTTTACATATAGAAGTAAAAACTCATGGTATAACAGTGTATTCACATTGAATACAAGTATATTTGATGCTGTTTACATATAGAACTAAAGACTCATGGTATAACAGTGTATTCACATTGAATACAAGTATATTTGATGCTGTTTACATATAGAACTAAAAACTCATGGTATAACAGTGTATTCACATTGAATACAAGTATATTTGATGCTGTTTACATATAAAAGTAAAAACTCATGGTATAACAGTGTATTCACATTGAATACAAGTATATTCCATGCAGTTTACATATAGAAGTAAAAACTCATGGTATAACAGTGTATTCACATTGAATACAAGTATATTTGATGCTGTTTACATATAGAACTAAAAACTCATGGTATAACAGTGTATTCACATTGAATACAAGTATATTTCATGCAGTTTACATATAGAAGTAAAAACTCATGGTATAACAGTGTATTCACATTGAATACAAGTATATTTGATGCTGTTTACATATAGAACTAAAAACTCATGGTATAACAGTGTATTCACATTGAATACAAGTATATTCCATGCAGTTTACATATAGAAGTAAAAACTCATGGTATAACAGTGTATTCACATTGAATACAAGTATATTCCATGCAGTTTACATATAGAAGTAAAAACTCATGGTATAACAGTGTATTCACATTGAATACAAGTATATTTGATGCTGTTTACATATAGAACTATAAACTCATGGTATAACAGTGTATTCACATTGAATACAAGTATATTCAATGCAGTTTACATATAGAAGTAAAAACTCATGGTATAACAGTGTATTCACATTGAATACAAGTATATTTGATGCTGTTTACATATAGAACTAAAAACTCATGGTATAACAGTGTATTCACATTGAATACAAGTATATTCCATGCAGTTTACATATAGAAGTAAAAACTCATGGTATAACAGTGTATTCACATTGAATACAAGTATATTCCATGCAGTTTACATATAGAAGTAAAAACTCATGGTATAACAGTGTATTCACATTGAATACAAGTATATTTGATGCTGTTTACATATAGAACTAAAAACTCATGGTATAACAGTGTATTCACATTGAATACAAGTATATTTGATGCTGTTTACATATAGAAGTAAAAACTCATGGTATAACAGTGTATTTACATTGAATACAAGTATATTTGATGCTGTTTACATATAGAAGTAAAAACTCATGGTATAACAGTGTATTCACATTGAATACAAGTATATTTGATGCTGTTTACATATAGAAGTAAAAACTCATGGTATAACAGTGTATTCACATTGAATACAAGTATATTTGATGCTGTTTACATATAGAAGTAAAAACTCATGGTATAACAGTGTATTCACATTGAATACAAGTATATTCCATGCAGTTTACATATAGAAGTAAAAACTCATGGTATAACAGTGTATTCACATTGAATACAAGTATATTTGATGCTGTTTACATATAGAACTAAAAACTCATGGTATAACAGTGTATTCACATTGAATACAAGTATATTCCATGCAGTTTACATATAGAAGTAAAAACTCATGGTATAACAGTGTATTCACATTGAATACAAGTATATTCCATGCAGTTTACATATAGAAGTAAAAACTCATGGTATAACAGTGTATTCACATTGAATACAAGTATATTTGATGCTGTTTACATATAGAAGTAAAAACTCATGGTATAACAGTGTATTCACATTGAATACAAGTATATTTGATGCTGTTTACATATAGAACTAAAAACTCATGGTATAACAGTGTATTCACATTGAATACAAGTATATTCCATGCAGTTTACATATAGAAGTAAAAACTCATGGTATAACAGTGTATTCACATTGAATACAAGTATATTCCATGCAGTTTACATATAGAAGTAAAAAGTCATGGTATAACAGTGTATTCACATTGAATACAAGTATATTTGATGCTGTTTACATATAGAACTAAAAACTCATGGTATAACAGTGTATTCACATTGAATACAAGTATATTTGATGCTGTTTACATATAGAACTAAAAACTCATGGTATAACAGTGTATTCACATTGAATACAAGTATATTCCATGCAGTTTACATATAGAAGTAAAAACTCATGGTATAACAGTGTATTCACATTGAATACAAGTATATTCCATGCAGTTTACATATAGAAGTAAAAACTCATGGTATAACAGTGTATTCACATTGAATACAAGTATATTTGATGCTGTTTACATATAGAACTAAAAACTCATGGTATAACAGTGTATTCACATTGAATACAAGTATATTCCATGCAGTTTACATATAGAAGTAAAAACTCATGGTATAACAGTGTATTCACATTGAATACAAGTATATTCCATGCAGTTTACATATAGAAGTAAAAACTCATGGTATAACAGTGTATTCACATTGAATACAAGTATATTTGATGCTGTTTACATATAGAACTAAAAACTCATGGTATAACAGTGTATTCACATTGAATACAAGTATATTCCATGCAGTTTACATATAGAAGTAAAAACTCATGGTATAACAGTGTATTCACATTGAATACAAGTATATTTGATGCTGTTTACATATAGAACTAAAAACTCATGGTATAACAGTGTATTCACATTGAATACAAGTATATTCCATGCAGTTTACATATAGAAGTAAAAACTCATGGTATAACAGTGTATTCACATTGAATACAAGTATATTTGATGCTGTTTACATATAGAACTAAAAACTCATGGTATAACAGTGTATTTACATTGAATACAAGTATATTCCATGCAGTTTACATATAGAAGTAAAAACTCATGGTATAACAGTGTATTCACATTGAATACAAGTATATTTGATGCTGTTTACATATAGAACTAAAAACTCATGGTATAACAGTGTATTCACATTGAATACAAGTATATTTGATGCTGTTTACATATAGAACTAAAAACTCATGGTATAACAGTGTATTCACATTGAATACAAGTATATTTGATGCTGTTTACATATAGAAGTAAAAACTCATGGTATAACAGTGTATTCACATTGAATACAAGTATATTCCATGCAGTTTACATATAGAAGTAAAAACTCATGGTATAACAGTGTATTCACATTGAATACAAGTATATTTGATGCTGTTTACATATAGAAGTAAAAACTCATGGTATAACAGTGTATTCACATTGAATACAAGTATATTTCATGCAGTTTACATATAGAAGTAAAAACTCATGGTATAACAGTGTATTCACATTGAATACAAGTATATTTGATGCTGTTTACATATAGAACTAAAAACTCATGGTATAACAGTGTATTCACATTGAATACAAGTATATTCCATGCAGTTTACATATAGAAGTAAAAACTCATGGTATAACAGTGTATTCACATTGAATACAAGTATATTCCATGCAGTTTACATATAGAAGTAAAAACTCATGGTATAACAGTGTATTCACATTGAATACAAGTATATTTGATGCAGTTTACATATAGAAGTAAAAACTCATGGTATAACAGTGTATTCACATTGAATACAAGTATATTCCATGCAGTTTACATATAGAAGTAAAAACTCATGGTATAACAGTGTATTCACATTGAATACAAGTATATTCCATGCAGTTTACATATAGAAGTAAAAACTCATGGTATAACAGTGTATTCACATTGAATACAAGTATATTTGATGCTGTTTACATATAGAACTATAAACTCATGGTATAACAGTGTATTCACATTGAATACAAGTATATTCAATGCAGTTTACATATAGAAGTAAAAACTCATGGTATAACAGTGTATTCACATTGAATACAAGTATATTTGATGCTGTTTACATATAGAACTAAAAACTCATGGTATAACAGTGTATTCACATTGAATACAAGTATATTCCATGCAGTTTACATATAGAAGTAAAAACTCATGGTATAACAGTGTATTCACATTGAATACAAGTATATTCCATGCAGTTTACATATAGAAGTAAAAACTCATGGTATAACAGTGTATTCACATTGAATACAAGTATATTTGATGCTGTTTACATATAGAACTATAAACTCATGGTATAACAGTGTATTCACATTGAATACAAGTATATTCCATGCAGTTTACATATAGAAGTAAAAACTCATGGTATAACAGTGTATTCACATTGAATACAAGTATATTTGATGCTGTTTACATATAGAACTAAAAACTCATGGTATAACAGTGTATTCACATTGAATACAAGTATATTCCATGCAGTTTACATATAGAAGTAAAAACTCATGGTATAACAGTGTATTCACATTGAATACAAGTATATTCCATGCAGTTTACATATAGAAGTAAAAACCCATGGTATAACAGTGTATTCACATTGAATACAAGTATATTTGATGCTGTTTACATATAGAACTAAAAACTCATGGTATAACAGTGTATTCACATTGAATACAAGTATATTTGATGCTGTTTACATATAGAAGTAAAAACTCATGGTATAACAGTGTATTCACATTGAATACAAGTATATTCCATGCAGTTTACATATAGAAGTAAAAACTCATGGTATAACAGTGTATTCACATTGAATACAAGTATATTTGATGCTGTTTACATATAGAACTATAAACTCATGGTATAACAGTGTATTCACATTGAATACAAGTATATTCAATGCAGTTTACATATAGAAGTAAAAACTCATGGTATAACAGTGTATTCACATTGAATACAAGTATATTTGATGCTGTTTACATATAGAACTAAAAACTCATGGTATAACAGTGTATTCACATTGAATACAAGTATATTCCATGCAGTTTACATATAGAAGTAAAAACTCATGGTATAACAGTGTATTCACATTGAATACAAGTATATTCCATGCAGTTTACATATAGAAGTAAAAACTCATGGTATAACAGTGTATTCACATTGAATACAAGTATATTTGATGCTGTTTACATATAGAACTATAAACTCATGGTATAACAGTGTATTCACATTGAATACAAGTATATTCAATGCAGTTTACATATAGAAGTAAAAACTCATGGTATAACAGTGTATTCACATTGAATACAAGTATATTTGATGCTGTTTACATATAGAAGTAAAAACTCATGGTATAACAGTGTATTCACATTGAATACAAGTATATTCCATGCAGTTTACATATAGAAGTAAAAACTCATGGTATAACAGTGTATTCACATTGAATACAAGTATATTCCATGCAGTTTACATATAGAAGTAAAAACTCATGGTATAACAGTGTATTCACATTGAATACAAGTATATTTGATGCTGTTTACATATAGAACTAAAAACTCCTGGTATAACAGTGTATTCACATTGAATACAAGTATATTTGATGCTGTTTACATATAGAAGTAAAAACTCATGGTATAACAGTGTATTCACATTGAATACAAGTATATTTGATGCTGTTTACATATAGAAGTAAAAACTCATGGTATAACAGTGTATTCACATTGAATACAAGTATATTTGATGCTGTTTACATATAGAACTAAAAACTCATGGTATAACAGTGTATTCACATTGAATACATGTATATTCCATGCAGTTTACATAAAGAAGTAAAAACTCATGGTATAACAGTGTATTCACATTGAATACAAGTATATTTGATGCTGTTTACATATAGAACTAAAAACTCATGGTATAACAGTGTATTCACATTGAATACAAGTATATTCCATGCAGTTTACATATAGAAGTAAAAACTCATGGTATAACAGTGTATTCACATTGAATACAAGTATATTTGATGCTGTTGTTGCAGACGGCCCCGTCTGTCTCCTTACTCCACCTATGAGTCCCTTTCTGTATTGTTTGGGTGCCCTGAGGGCCCTTGTGATTGTCCCTTGTGACCGTCAGTTGGCGTGACTGTCACGTAAGCCGGCCGGCGCACGAGTAGGACAGTTAGACCTGGCGTAGCAGTCGAGACAAGTGTGTCTCCGTAAGTCTTACTGTCGTAAGCAAGTTTAAGAGAGAGCTTTGGCCAACACCTGGCTCCTTCGCGTGCATTGTGTTTCTTGTGTTTAATATATTCGTGTAAGAACCCTAATTCATTTGTCGTTTACTTATTTATTCGTGTAATTTAAACAATCTGATTAGTCGAATCCGCTCGTCGGCTGAGCAGATTGCAACATTTGGTGTCAGAAGTCGGGCACGGGCCATTGAATAGCTCTCATTTTTTGTTGTTTTTTTATTTCTTCTCCTCTCTCTCTTTGTAAAATTTTCTTTGTGAGAGCTGCCCGTGCGAAATTCACGTAGTTTTTTTTTTTGTCGTGTCACCAGCCCCCTCCCCCAAATTTTTCGCATCCTTTTTTTTTGGGTTGAAAACGCCCCCTCCCAACCCCCCAACTTTTCGCGCGTAAAACCACGTGGCCCGTTGAGGCCTGGGAATAATTCGTGTCATTTTTTTTTTGTGTGTGTGTGTGTGTGTATGTGTGGCTTATATAATCTGCGTGATAGCCGCCATTTCTTTTTTTTTCTTTCTTTCGCGTTAATACGCTTTTTTTTTTTGCTTCGGTATTGAGCAGAGTTGGTATTATTTCGTTTCTTTTGCTCTAGTATCCTTTTTTGTTTTGTTTTGTTTTTTTGGTTTTTTTTTTCTCTTTCCCCGATCACGTTGTCCAGTTGTCGTGTGTCGTAACGACAACCACCACCCGTATCTGTATTTCGTTTATTTAATTATTTTCTTTTTTTTTGTATATTTAACTAACATTTGGTAGTAAGTAAGTGTGTGGAGTCCTATCGATAGGTCTTGGGAAATCATATGCCGCCTAAGCGTACAGATTCTTCAGTGCCATTTCAAATAGTAACGCGTTCAACCACCAGGACGGTAGCCACGCCGTTGAAACCTGCACGAGTAGTAGTGCCGACCACACAAGTACCGTCACCGTCCCTGCGTGGTGGCGTGAGTAGGCTCACTTATAATTTACCAGTTTCAGCAACTGCAGTTTCAAGGGTACCAGACATGGCGCTGCCCCAGGATCTAATTGATGCGCTGAGAAATCTCACGACGGCAATGGGCCAAGATCGACTAGCTGCCCAAACTCAGGCGGCAGATCTTTTGAACGCGTTGGACCAACAGCGTCAACAATCGGCGAACTTGGTGCAACAGCTGGCCAACAATGCAGCAGCCGGACAGAACCAGCAGCAACAGCAAAATCTTCCCCAAGCTCCAGTTTTACCCATTCCACGTATAGCAAATGCGGCTGTCGACTCCATTCCATGCTTTGAAGGTAAGCTGATGGATTTTCCGCAAGATTTTATTGATTTCGTTGATAGGGTAGCCGTGGCCGAGGGCTGGACAGATGCGCAGCGCATTCAAGTAGCAGCAAGGCGTCTGCTAAAAACAGCGTTGGATTGGCACATCCACATAGGCCACACCCACGCAACTTGGAATAATTGGTCGCTGGCATTCACGGCGAATTTTTCACCTCGATTGCACGTGAGTGAATGGCTCCATCTAGTGGAAGATAGGTGGCAGAAAAACGGCGAATCGGGTATAGAGTACGCTTTGGACAAGCATAAGGTATTGCGTGTTGCCCCTATCCCACTTAATGAGGAGAAGATGGTTGCATTTTTGATAGATGGCCTCGCAAGTTGGCAACATGTGGCCGCCATGACAGCGAACCGTCCAGCCAACGTCACGGAGTTTATTCAGAGGATAAGGGAACTAGAGACTCTTGGCGTTGCGTCTCGCTTGGTACCTCCACCAGCACATGGACCAGTGGTGCCACCTTGGGCTCCACCAGTGGTTCCACCAGCGGCTCCGACAGCAACCCCACCATTGGCGCCATCTAGCGCTCCTGATTTAAACGCCACTCTAACAGCATTTGGCAACCAGCTGGTTCATCAACTGACTGCACAGTTCAACAAGATGACAATAGGGAGTCGTGGTACCGGTGGTGGAGGAGGCGGAGGTGATCGTGGTGGAAGAAGCGGAGGTGATCGTAGCGGAGGAGGATGGGTCGACCCTAGCAAACGGAAATGCTACAACTGTGGGGTGGTTGGCCACATCTCCCGTCACTGCCCAGCAAAGTCGGGAAAAGGACCGACCGGAAGTTAGGAGCAAGGCCTATGCTAACCGGTTATGCACACCTTCCTTGTCGTCCCCAGCTTCCACTGGTTAAGGTATTCATAGAAAATATTGGTGAAGTGACTGGCCTGGTTGATTCAGGCGCTAGTTTGTCTGCTATAAGACTTAGTGTAGTAGGGAATGTTTTGGATCCTAATCGTAAGAAACCTTTTGTAAATCTAACTGGGGTGGATGATAAAAAAGTCATTGTTGATTCATTTTGCTCTTTAAAAGTAAAATGTGAAAATAAGGTGGTTGAGTTAAATGAAGTAGCTGTAGTTAAAAATTGTCCATTTGCATTGATTCTTGGGGTAGATTGGATTTTGAAAAGTAAATCAAACTTGATTGTAGAAGATGGTAAAATTGTTTTAAAATCTCATGATTCAAACAGACCAAAAGTTAAGAAAGTTCGTTTTGCTGGCATTGAAGAACAAAATATTTGTATTAAAGAGGACGATGAGAACATTTTTTTTGTGTTTGACGAGCTGATTGATTCTTTGGAGGTAGAGAATAAAACAAAAAGGTGCCCTCGTGTGATAGGCACAGAAGTTAAAGTTGTGGAATCAGCTGTTATACCAGCAGAGTCTCTTTGTTTTGTAAAAGCTAAAATTCCTAAAGAATTCACTGGTAATGTTATCGTCAGGCCAAATATGTGTGCTCGTCCTGGTATGGAATGGGTTATTCCATCCTGTGTGGTAAAAGTGTCAGCGGGAAAACTTAAAATCCCCGTATTAAATATGAAAATGTCATCTCTTGTGTTACGTCGTAAAGGTTTTATAGCGTATGTAGATGCTGATTTCGATCACAACATGGTAGTCGTCGGGCAAGAAGAACAGCCAGAAAATCCTGTTTGCTCCTTGGTTAACAATGCTGTTCAACCCGATGAGAAGCTGAAGATCTTGATGGACGCTCGCGTAGGGGAAAACTTGTCGGAAGAAGAGAGGAGTGCCGTTTTCGAGCTCTTGAGCAAACACCTACGGTGTTTTCCCTCAGCAGATGGCGAACTGGGATTTACAAACATGGCGGAGCATTCCATTGACACTGGCGACACTCAACCAATTAGTTGCGTCCCGTATCGCGTATCAGCTGTGGAGCGAAGGATCATAATTGAAAAAGTCGCCGATATGCTGAAACAAGGTATCATCCGTCCATCATTTAGTCCCTGGGCAGCACCGGTAGTACTGGTAAAAAAAAAATCAGGTGACTTTAGGTTCTGTATTGACTTTAGACGTTTAAACGCAGTGACAAAAAGAGATGTTTACCCTTTACCCCGATTGGATGACGTTTTTGATCGTCTTGCTGGTGCTAAATATTTTTCCAGTTTAGACCTGATGAGTGGCTATTGGCAGGTACCTGTTGCCTCCGTAGATACATGTAAAACAGCGTTTGTCACTCCAGATGGATTGTATGAGTTTCTTCGGTTGCCGTTTGGACTGAATAATGCACCGTCCACATTTCAACGGTTGATGGATCGAGTGTTAGCTCGCCTTAAGTGGCAAATGTGTCTCGTTTATTTAGACGATGTGTTAGTTTTTGGAAGAACGTTCGACGAGCATCAGAAAAGACTTGAGTGTGTCCTAATGGCTTTGGAGAAAGCTGGATTAACCTTAAACGTTTCTAAATGTATTTTTGCGACGAACAGAATTTTTCATTTAGGTCACACCATTGATGAGTACGGAATCCAGCCAGACCCGGGAAAAATTTGAGCTCTAGTTAACTTTAAAATTAATAACGTTAAAACGTTGAGAGCCTTTCTAGGACTTGCGTCCTTCTATCGTCGTTTTGTTCCAGATTTTGCTACAGTAGCACATCCGCTGCACAGCCTTTTGAAAAAGAATTCCGTATGGTGCTGGACAGAAGCCCAAGAGTCTGCAAAAGCTGAGTTAGTTGGCCGTTTGGTGTCGTCCCCTGTACTGGCACACTTCGACCAAAACATTGATGTAGTTATACAAACAGACGCCAGTCTGGTGGGCCTTGGGGCCGTTTTAATGCAAGATGCTGGAGATGGACCACGTCCAGTCGCATTTATCAGCCGGAAACTTACCGATGCGGAAAGTAAGTATCATGCTAATGAGCTAGAATGTTTAGCAATTGTTTGGGCATAAAAAAAATTACGTTCGTATGTGTATGGTAGACGATTTTCTGTCTGTACAGATAGCTCAGCTGTTCGCTGGCTATGGTCTAAGAAAGAGGTTACTGGCAAATTCGCCAGATGGATTTTGGCTCTTCAAGAGTACGATTTTGAAATTCGCCACATTAAAGGAGTAAATAATTTGGTGGCTGATGCCCTATCGCGTAACCCTGATGAATCCTGTATTGGAACCAGTGGCTCCGCGATCGGTCATGTAGTTTGTGTACTTGACAGTAGATGGCCTGTGGGCATGAATAATACAGAATTGGCATTCCAACAACAACTGGATAGCCAATTGCGTCCCATTATAACCTGTCTTAATTCAAAAGTACCGGGTAAAATTGCAGAACAGTTTAAAATTCATGGAAAAATTTTGTATAGGAGAAATCCCTCCCAGGGGCGTAAATTTTTGCTTTGTGTTCCGTCAATTTTAAGGAGAAAGATAATAGAGTTTTCGCATGATGACCCCTCCTCTAGCCATATGGGAATAGACAAAACAATTGCAAGAGTGTCTGAACGTTATTGGTGGCCGAAGTTTCGGTCAAGCGTCCGTAAATATGTTATGTCTTGTAATTATTGTCAATTTCATAAATGTATCCCCGGATTACCCGCTGGTCAACTCCAACCCATTCCACCGCCAGATCGTCCGTTTCACACTGTCGGTATGGATCATCTCGGGCCATTTAAGTCAACGTCGGAAGGCAAGAAGCATATTATAGTGGCCATCGATTATTTAACGAAATATGTAGAAGCAGCGGCAGTGGCCGACACGTCGACAGCATTGGTTGCAGACTTTGTGAGAGACCAAATCAACTTTCGCCATGGTGGAACGACTCGGATAATCAGTGATCAAGGCACTGCCTTTTCCTCTCATCTGATGGAAAATAAAGTCAACGAATGGAAGACCCAGCACGTTTTTGCAACCGCAGAGCATCCACAAACATCTGGACTTGTTGAGCGAGTCAACAGAACGATGACGCTCGCATTAGCTGCCTACGTTAACACGGACCATGACGACTGGGATCGCCATTTGCCAGCAGCAATCTTCGCCATCAATACGGCAAGGCAAAGTACAACCGAGATATCACCGTTCCAACTGGTGTATGGCCGCCTGCCCTTCACTGCCCTAGAGAACGAGTTTCCGTGGCCAAAAGAACGACCAGAGTCTTTCAACGTCTTCCTGTCTCGAGTTGAGAAGCTTAGAGACGCGGCCCGAATGAACATAGTAAAAAAAACAGGAGAAAGTGAAGCGCCTGATGGATCTTCGGCGCAGAGTAGTGAAGGATCTCTTCCCAGGAGAGTTGGTGCTTGTTCGTAGGAAGTTGAAGAAGAAAAACAAAACTAAGAAGCTGTTACCAAAGTACATTGGTCCTTTTCAAGTCGTTAAAAAGGTGTGCCCTACTACATATCTGGTTGAAGACCTGCCTGCACGGCGAAAAAAGAAGAGGTTTCGTCGTTTTAACGCTCATGTTGTCCAAATCCGCAAGTTCCATCCAAGAGAGGATCCTGAGTGGGACGATTGGCCAGACGAGCCGGACGATCCAGATGAAAGCTTGGTCCAGCAAGCGGATGAGGAAGATAATGTGGTGGCACCATCACTCGCCATTTCACCAATCGATCCGCCGAACGAAGTCGTGGCTCCTCCCCCTCCAACGAAAACGAGAGCTGGAAGGACAATAGTACCCCCTAGTTGGTTGAAAAATTTTGTAAAATAACCCTGAAGCATTTCGTATTTGTTTTCTTGGCTTTGCCATAATTTTTTTTTTTTTTTTTGTTGTTTTTTTTGGTTTTTTTTTGTTTTTGTTTTTTGTTTGTTAGCTTAATAGCTTTTGCCCGTCTATTCCCACCCCCATCCATCTCCATAAGTTTAGTTTTTTTTTTGTATTTATTTATTTTTTTTTTTGGGGTGAGATAGAAGTAGGGGAATGGAAAGGTTAGACTTAAGGTCCCCAATCTCGTGTTGACTATTTATTTGTTTGTTTCGATTTGACAAATTGCGTGTGTGTCTTTTGTAAATAGTTTTGTTGTCCTATTTGAATATTTGTGTCAAATCGACTCAGGAAGGGCCGAATGTTGCAGACGGCCCCGTCTGTCTCCTTACTCCACCTATGAGTCCCTTTCTGTATTGTTTGGGTGCCCTGAGGGCCCTTGTGATTGTCCCTTGTGACCGTCAGTTGGCGTGACTGTCACGTAAGCCGGCCGGCGCACGAGTAGGACAGTTAGACCTGGCGTAGCAGTCGAGACAAGTGTGTCTCCGTAAGTCTTACTGTCGTAAGCAAGTTTAAGAGAGAGCTTTGGCCAACACCTGGCTCCTTCGCTTGCATTGTGTTTCTTGTGTTTAATATATTCGTGTAAGAACCCTAATTCATTTGTCGTTTACTTATTTATTCGTGTAATTTAAACAATCTGATTAGTCGAATCCGCTCGTCGGCTGAGCAGATTGCAACACAAGTATATTTGATGCTGTTTACATATAGAACTAAAAACTCATGGTATAACAGTGTATTCACATTGAATACAAGTATATTCCATGCAGTTTACATATAGAAGTAAAAACTCATGGTATAACAGTGTATTCACATTGAATACAAGTATATTCCATGCAGTTTTCATATAGAAGTAAAAACTCATGGTATAACAGTGAATTTACATTGAATACAAGTATATTCCATGCAGTTTACATATAGAAGTAAAAACTCATGGTATAACAGTGTATTCACATTGAATACAAGTATATTCCATGCAGTTTACATATAGAAGTAAAAACTCATGGTATAACAGTGTATTCACATTGAATACAAGTATATTTGATGCTGTTTACATATAGAACTAAAAACTCATGGTATAACAGTGTATTCACATTGAATACAAGTATATTCCATGCAGTTTACGTATAGAAGTAAAAACTCATGGTATAACAGTGTATTCACATTGAATACAAGTATATTCCATGCAGTTTACATATAGAAGTAAAAACTCATGGTATAACAGTGTATTCACATTGAATACAAGTATATTTGATGCTGTTTACATATAGAAGTAAAAACTCATGGAATAACAGTGTATTCACATTGAATACAAGTATATTTGATGCTGTTTACATATAGAACTATAAACTCATGGTATAACAGTGTATTCACATTAAATACAAGTATATTCAATGCAGTTTACATATAGAAGTAAAAACTCATGGTATAACAGTGTATTCACATTGAATACAAGTATATTTGATGCTGTTTACATATAGAACTAAAAACTCACTCATGGTATAACAGTGTATTCACATTGAATACAAGTATATTCCATGCAGTTTACATATAGAAGTAAAAACTCATGTAGTATAACAGTGTATTCACATTGAATACAAGTATATTCCATGCAGTTTACATATAGAAGTAAAAACTCATGGTATAACAGTGTATTCACATTGAATACAAGTATATTTGATGCTGTTTACATATAGAACTAAAAACTCATGGTATAACAGTGTACTCACATTGAATACAAGTATACTTGATGCTGTTTACATATAGAAGTAAAAACTCATGGTATAACAGTGTATTCACATTGAATACAAGTATATTTGATGCTGTTTACATATAGAAGTAAAAACTCATGGAATAACAGTGTATTCACATTGAATACAAGTATATTTGATGCTGTTTACATATAGAACTAAAAACTCATGGTATAACAGTGTATTCACATTGAATACATGTATATTCCATGCAGTTTACATATAGAAGTAAAAACTCGTGGTATAACAGTGTATTCACATTGAATACAAGTATATTTGATGCTGTTTACATATAGAACTAAAAACTCATGGTATAACAGTGTATTCACATTGAATACAAGTATATTCCATGCAGTTTACGTATAGAAGTAAAAACTCATGGTATAACAGTGTATTCACATTGAATACAAGTATATTTGATGCTGTTTACATATAGAACTAAAAACTCATGGTATAACAGTGTATTCACATTGAATACAAGTATATTCCATGCAGTTTTCATATAGAAGTAAAAACTCATGGTATAACAGTGTATTCACATTGAATACAAGTATATTCCATGCAGTTTACATATAGAAGTAAAAACTTATGGTATAACAGTGTATTCACATTGAATACAAGTATATTCCATGCAGTTTACATATAGAAGTAAAAACTCATGGTATAACAGTGTATTCACATTGAATACAAGTATATTTGATGCTGTTTACATATAGAACTATAAACTCATGGTATAACAGTGTATTCACATTAAATACAAGTATATTCCATGCAGTTTACATATAGAAGTAAAAACTCATGGTATAACAGTGTATTCACATTGAATACAAGTATATTTGATGCTGTTTACATATAGAATTATAAACTCATGGTATAACAGTGTATTCACATTGAATACAAGTATATTCCATGCAGTTTACAAATAGAAGTGAAAACTCATGGTATAACAGTGTATTCACATTGAATACAAGTATATTCCATGCAGTTTACATATAGAAGTAAAAACTCATGGTATAACAGTGTATTCACATTGAATACAAGTATATTCAATGCAGTTTATATATAGAAGTAAAAACTCATGGTATAACAGTGTATTCACATTGAATACAAGTATATTTGATGCTGTTTACATATAGAAGTAAAAACTCATGGTATAACAGTGTATTCACATTGAATAATAGTATATTTGATGCTGTTTACATATAGAAGTAAAAACTCATGGTATAACAGTGTATTCACATTGAATACAAGTATATTTGATGCTGTTTACATATAGAAGTAAAAACTCATGGTATAACAGTGTATTCACATTGAATACAAGTATATTTGATGCTGTTTACATATAGAAGTAAAAACTCATGGTATAACAGTGTATTCACATTGAATACAAGTATATTTGATGCTGTTTACATATAGAACCTAAAAACTCATGGTATAACAGTGTATTCACATTGAATACATGTATATTCCATGCAGTTTAAATATAGAAGTAAAAACACATGGTATAACAGTGTATTCACATTGAATACAAGTATATTTGATGCTGTTTACATATAGAACTAAAAACTCATGGTATAACAGTGTATTCACATTGAATACAAGTATATTCCATGCAGTTTACATATAGAAGTAAAAACTCATGGTATAACAGTGTATTCACATTGAATACAAGTATATTCCATGCAGTTTACATATAGAAGTAAAAACTCATGGTATAACAGTGTATTCACATTGAATACAAGTATATTTGATGCTGTTTACATATAGAACTAAAAACTCATGGTATAACAGTGTATTCACATTGAATACAAGTATATTTGATGCTGTTTACATATAGAACTAAAAACTCATGGTATAACAGTGTATTCACATTGAATACAAGTATATTCCATGCAGTTTACATATAGAAGTAAAAACTCATGGTATAACAGTGTATTCACATTGAATGTATATTTGATATGTTTGAGTATTTGTATATTTATATATGTTGAAGTATATTTGATGCTGTTTACATATAGAACTAAAAACTCATGGTATAACAGTGTATTCACATTGAATACAAGTATATTCCATGCAGTTTACATATAGAAGTAAAAACTCATGGTATAACAGTGTATTCATATTGAATACAAGTATATTCCATGCATGTACTTTA
>NW_025533349.1:0-40185 GCF_020631705.1 Daphnia magna | reverse complement strand
CAAGTGTACTTACGTATTGCTATATAGAAGTAAAAACTCATGGTATAACAGTGTATTCACATTGAATACAAGTATATTCCATGCAGTTTACATATAGAAGTAAAAACTCATGGTATAACAGTGTATTCACATTGAATACAAGTATATTCCATGCAGTTTACATATAGAAGTAAAAACTCATGGTATAACAGTGTATTCACATTGAATACAAGTATATTTGATGCAGTTTACATATAGAAGTAAAAACTCATGGTATAACAGTGTATTCACATTGAATACAAGTATATTCCATGCAGTTTACATATAGAAGTAAAAACTCATGGTATAACAGTGTATTCACATTGAATACAAGTATATTTGATGCAGTTTACATATAGAAGTAAAAACTCATGGTATAACAGTGTATTCACATTGAATACAAGTATATTCCATGCAGTTTACATATAGAAGTAAAAACTCATGGTATAACAGTGTATTCACATTGAATACAAGTATATTTGATGCAGTTTACATATAGAAGTAAAAACTCATGGTATAACAGTGTATTCACATTGAATACAAGTATATTCCATGCAGTTTACATATAGAAGTAAAAACTCATGGTATAACAGTGTATTCACATTGAATACAAGTATATTCCATGCAGTTTACATATAGAAGTAAAAACTCATGGTATAACAGTGTATTCACATTGAATACAAGTATATTCCATGCAGTTTACATATAGAAGTAAAAACTCATGGTATAACAGTGTATTCACATTGAATACAAGTATATTTGCATGCAGTTTACATATAGAAGTAAAAACTCATGGTATAACAGTGTATTCACATTGAATACAAGTATATTCCATGCAGTTTACATATAGAAGTAAAAACTCATGGTATAACAGTGTATTCACATTGAATACAAGTATATTCCATGCAGTTTACATATAGAAGTAAAAACTCATGGTATAACAGTGTATTCACATTGAATACAAGTATATTTGATGCTGTTTACATATAGAAGTAAAAACTCATGGTATAACAGTGTATTCACATTGAATACAAGTATATTTGATGCAGTTTACATATAGAAGTAAAAACTCATGGTATAACAGTGTATTCACATTGAATACAAGTATATTCCATGCAGTTTAATCATATAAATAAAAAAACTCATGGTATAACAGTGTATTCACATTGAATACAAGTATATTCCATGCAGTTTACATATAGAAGTAAAAACTCATGGTATAACAGTGTATTCACATTGAATACAAGTATATTTGATGCTGTTTACATATAGAAGTAAAAACTCATGGTATAACAGTGTATTCACATTGAATACAAGTATATTCCATGCAGTTTACATATAGAAGTAAAAACTCATGGTATAACAGTGTATTCACATTGAATACAAGTATATTCCATGCAGTTTACATATAGAAGTAAAAACTCATGGTATAACAGTGTATTCACATTGAATACAAGTATATTCCATGCAGTTTACATATAGAAGTAAAAACTCATGGTATAACAGTGTATTCACATTGAATACAAGTATATTTGATGCTGTTTACATATAGAAGTAAAAACTCATGGTATAACAGTGTATTCACATTGAATACAAGTATATTCCATGCAGTTTACATATAGAAGTAAAAACTCATGGTATAACAGTGTATTCACATTGAATACAAGTATATTTGATGCTGTTTACATATAGAAGTAAAAACTCATGGTATAACAGTGTATTCACATTGAATACAAGTATATTCCATGCAGTTTACATATAGAAGTAAAAACTCATGGTATAACAGTGTATTCACATTGAATACAAGTATATTCCATGCAGTTTACATATAGAAGTAAAAACTCATGGTATAACAGTGTATTCACATTGAATACAAGTATATTTGATGCAGTTTACATATAGAAGTAAAAACTCATGGTATAACAGTGTATTCACATTGAATACAAGTATATTCCATGCAGTTTACATATAGAAGTAAAAACTCATGGTATAACAGTGTATTCACATTGAATACAAGTATATTTGATGCTGTTTACATATAGAAGTAAAAACTCATGGTATAACAGTGTATTCACATTGAATACAAGTATATTCCATGCAGTTTACATATAGAAGTAAAAACTCATGGTATAACAGTGTATTCACATTGAATACAAGTATATTCCATGCAGTTTACATATAGAAGTAAAAACTCATGGTATAACAGTGTATTCACATTGAATACAAGTATATTCCATGCAGTTTACATATAGAAGTAAAAACTCATGGTATAACAGTGTATTCACATTGAATACAAGTATATTTGATGCTGTTTACATATAGAAGTAAAAACTCATGGTATAACAGTGTATTCACATTGAATACAAGTATATTTGATGCTGTTTACATATAGAAGTAAAAACTCATGGTATAACAGTGTATTCACATTGAATACAAGTATATTTGATGCTGTTTACATATAGAAGTAAAAACTCATGGTATAACAGTGTATTCACATTGAATACAAGTATATTCCATGCAGTTTACATATAGAAGTAAAAACTCATGGTATAACAGTGTATTCACATTGAATACAAGTATATTCCATGCAGTTTACATATAGAAGTAAAAACTCATGGTATAACAGTGTATTTACATTGAATACAAGTATATTTGCATGCAGTTTACATATAGAAGTAAAAACTCATGGTATAACAGTGTATTCACATTGAATACAAGTATATTCCATGCAGTTTACATATAGAAGTAAAAACTCATGGTATAACAGTGTATTCACATTGAATACAAGTATATTCCATGCAGTTTACATATAGAAGTAAAAACTCATGGTATAACAGTGTATTCACATTGAATACAAGTATATTCCATGCAGTTTACATATAGAAGTAAAAACTCATGGTATAACAGTGTATTCACATTGAATACAAGTATATTCCATGCAGTTTACATATAGAAGTAAAAACTCATGGTATAACAGTGTATTCACATTGAATACAAGTATATTCCATGCAGTTTACATATAGAAGTAAAAACTCATGGTATAACAGTGTATTCACATTGAATACAAGTATATTCCATGCAGTTTACATATAGAAGTAAAAACTCATGGTATAACAGTGTATTCACATTGAATACAAGTATATTTGATGCAGTTTACATATAGAAGTAAAAACTCATGGTATAACAGTGTATTCACATTGAATACAAGTATATTTGATGCTGTTTACATATAGAAGTAAAAACTCATGGTATAACAGTGTATTCACATTGAATACAAGTATATTCCGATGCAGTTTACATATAGAAGTAAAAACTCATGGTATAACAGTGTATTCACATTGAATACAAGTATATTCCATGCAGTTTACATATAGAAGTAAAAACTCATGGTATAACAGTGTATTCACATTGAATACAAGTATATTCCATGCAGTTTACATATAGAAGTAAAAACTCATGGTATAACAGTGTATTCACATTGAATACAAGTATATTTGATGCTGTTTACATATAGAAGTAAAAACTCATGGTATAACAGTGTATTCACATTGAATACAAGTATATTTGATGCTGTTTACATATAGAAGTAAAAACTCATGGTATAACAGTGTATTCACATTGAATACAAGTATATTCCATGCAGTTTACATATAGAAGAAAAAAACTCATGGTATAACAGTGTATTCACATTGAATACAAGTATATTCCATGCAGTTTACATATAGAAGTAAAAACTCATGGTATAACAGTGTATTCACATTGAATACAAGTATATTCCATGCAGTTTACATATAGAAGTAAAAACTCATGGTATAACAGTGTATTCACATTGAATACAAGTATATTCGATGCTGTTTACATATAGAAGTAAAAACTCATGGTATAACAGTGTATTCACATTGAATACAAGTATATTCCATGCAGTTTACATATAGAAGTAAAAACTCATGGTATAACAGTGTATTCACATTGAATACAAGTATATTCCATGCAGTTTACATATAGAAGTAAAAACTCATGGTATAACAGTGTATTCACATTGAATACAAGTATATTTCGATGCAGTTTACATATAGAAGTAAAAACTCATGGTATAACAGTGTATTCACATTGAATACAAGTATATTCCATGCAGTTTACATATAGAAGTAAAAACTCATGGTATAACAGTGTATTCACATTGAATACAAGTATATTCCATGCAGTTTACATATAGAAGTAAAAACTCATGGTATAACAGTGTATTCACATTGAATACAAGTATATTTGATGCAGTTTACATATAGAAGTAAAAACTCATGGTATAACAGTGTATTCACATTGAATACAAGTATATTTGCATGCAGTTTACATATAGAAGTAAAAACTCATGGTATAACAGTGTATTCACATTGAATACAAGTATATTCCATGCAGTTTACATATAGAAGTAAAAACTCATGGTATAACAGTGTATTCACATTGAATACAAGTATATTCCATGCAGTTTACATATAGAAGTAAAAACTCATGGTATAACAGTGTATTCACATTGAATACAAGTATATTCCATGCAGTTTACATATAGAAGTAAAAACTCATGGTATAACAGTGTATTCACATTGAATACAAGTATATTCCATGCAGTTTACATATAGAAGTAAAAACTCATGGTATAACAGTGTATTCACATTGAATACAAGTATATTCGATGCAGTTTACATATAGAAGTAAAAACTCATGGTATAACAGTGTATTCACATTGAATACAAGTATATTCCATGCAGTTTACATATAGAAGTAAAAACTCATGGTATAACAGTGTATTCACATTGAATACAAGTATATTCCATGCAGTTTACATATAGAAGTAAAAACTCATGGTATAACAGTGTATTCACATTGAATACAAGTATATTCCATGCAGTTTACATATAGAAGTAAAAACTCATGGTATAACAGTGTATTCACATTGAATACAAGTATATTTGATGCAGTTTACATATAGAAGTAAAAACTCATGGTATAACAGTGTATTCACATTGAATACAAGTATATTCCATGCAGTTTACATATAGAAGTAAAAACTCATGGTATAACAGTGTATTCACATTGAATACAAGTATATTCCATGCAGTTTACATATAGAAGTAAAAACTCATGGTATAACAGTGTATTCACATTGAATACAAGTATATTCCATGCAGTTTACATATAGAAGTAAAAACTCATGGTATAACAGTGTATTCACATTGAATACAAGTATATTTGATGCTGTTTACATATAGAAGTAAAAACTCATGGTATAACAGTGTATTCACATTGAATACAAGTATATTCCATGCAGTTTATATATAGAAGTAAAAACTCATGGTATAACAGTGTATTCACATTGAATACAAGTATATTCCATGCAGTTTACATATAGAAGTAAAAACTCATGGTATAACAGTGTATTCACATTGAATACAAGTATATTCCATGCAGTTTACATATAGAAGTAAAAACTCATGGTATAACAGTGTATTCACATTGAATACAAGTATATTTGATGCTGTTTACATATAGAAGTAAAAACTCATGGTATAACAGTGTATTCACATTGAATACAAGTATATTCCATGCAGTTTACATATATAGAAGTAAAAACTCATGGTATAACAGTGTATTCACATTGAATACAAGTATATTCCATGCAGTTTACATATAGAAGTAAAAACTCATGGTATAACAGTGTATTCACATTGAATACAAGTATATTTGATGCTGTTTACATATAGAAGTAAAAACTCATGGTATAACAGTGTATTCACATTGAATACAAGTATATTTGATGCTGTTTACATATAGAAGTAAAAACTCATGGTATAACAGTGTATTCACATTGAATACAAGTATATTTGATGCTGTTTACATATAGAAGTAAAAACTCATGGTATAACAGTGTATTCACATTGAATACAAGTATATTCCATGCATGCTGTTTACATATAGAAGTAAAAACTCATGGTATAACAGTGTATTCACATTGAATACAAGTATATTCCATGCAGTTTACATATAGAAGTAAAAACTCATGGTATAACAGTGTATTCACATTGAATACAAGTATATTCCATGCAGTTTACATATAGAAGTAAAAACTCATGGTATAACAGTGTATTCACATTGAATACAAGTATATTCCATGCAGTTTACATATAGAAGTAAAAACTCATGGTATAACAGTGTATTCACATTGAAACAAGTATATTTGAATATATATATAGAAAAAAACTCATGGTATAACAGTGTATTCACATTGAATACAAGTATATTTGATGCTGTTTACATATAGAAGTAAAAACTCATGGTATAACAGTGTATTCACATTGAATACAAGTATATTTGATGCTGTTTACATATAGAAGTAAAAACTCATGGTATAACAGTGTATTCACATTGAATACAAGTATATTCCATGCAGTTTACATATAGAAGTAAAAACTCATGGTATAACAGTGTATTCACATTGAATACAAGTATATTCCGATGCAGTTTACATATAGAAGTAAAAACTCATGGTATAACAGTGTATTCACATTGAATACAAGTATATTCCATGCAGTTTACATATAGAAGTAAAAACTCATGGTATAACAGTGTATTCACATTGAATACAAGTATATTCCATGCAGTTTACATATAGAAGTAAAAACTCATGGTATAACAGTGTATTCACATTGAATACAAGTATATTTGATGCTGTTTACATATAGAAGTAAAAACTCATGGTATAACAGTGTATTCACATTGAATACAAGTATATTTGATGCTGTTTACATATAGAAGTAAAAACTCATGGTATAACAGTGTATTCACATTGAATACAAGTATATTCCATGCAGTTTACATATAGAAGTAAAAACTCATGGTATAACAGTGTATTCACATTGAATACAAGTATATTCCATGCAGTTTACAGATAGAAGTAAAAACTCATGGTATAACAGTGTATTCACATTGAATAAAAGTATATTTTATTCCATGCAGTTTTCATATAGAAGTAAAAACTCATGGTATAACAGTGTATTCACATTGAATACAAGTATATTTGATGCTGTTTACATATAGAAGTAAAAACTCATGGTATAACAGTGTATTCACATTGAATACAAGTATATTCCATGCAGTTTACATATAGAAGTAAAAACTCATGGTATAACAGTGTATTCACATTGAATACAAGTATATTTGATGCAGTTTACATATAGAAGTAAAAACTCATGGTATAACAGTGTATTCACATTGAATACAAGTATATTCCATGCAGTTTACATATAGAAGTAAAAACTCATGGTATAACAGTGTATTCACATTGAATACAAGTATATTCCATGCAGTTTACATATAGAAATAAAAACTCATGGTATAACAGTGTATTCACATTGAATACAAGTATATTCCATGCAGGTTATATATAGAAGTAAAAACTCATGGATATAACAGTGTATTCACATTGAATACAAGTATATTTGATGCAGTTTACATATAGAAGTAAAAACTCATGGTATAACAGTGTATTCACATTGAATACAAGTATATTCCATGACAGTTTACATATAGAAGTAAAAACTCATGGTATAACAGTGTAATTCACACATTGAATACAAGTATATTCCATGCAGTTTACATATAGAAGTAAAAACTCATGGTATAACAGTGTATTCACATTGAATACAAGTATATTCCATGCAGTTTACATATAGAAGTAAAAACTCATGGTATAACAGTGTATTCACATTGAATACAAGTATATTTGATGCTGTTTACATATAGAAGTAAAAACTCATGGTATAACAGTGTATTCACATTGAATACAAGTATATTTGATGCAGTTTTTACATATAGAAGTAAAAACTCATGGTATAACAGTGTATTCACATTGAATACAAGTATATTTGATGCTGTTTACATATAGAAGTAAAAACTCATGGTATAACAGTGTATTCACATTGAATACAAGTATATTCCATGCAGTTTACATATAGAAGTAAAAACTCATGGTATAACAGTGTATTCACATTGAATACAAGTATATTTGATGCTGTTTACATATAGAAGTAAAAACTCATGGTATAACAGTGTATTCACATTGAATACAAGTATATTCCATGCAGTTTACATATAGAAGTAAAAACTCATGGTATAACAGTGTATTCACATTGAATACAAGTATATTCCATGCAGTTTACATATAGAAGTAAAAACTCATGGTATAACAGTGTATTCACATTGAATACAAGTATATTCCATGCACGTTTACATATAGAAGTAAAAACTCATGGTATAACAGTGTATTCACATTGAATACAAGTATATTCCATGCAGTTTACATATAGAAGTAAAAACTCATGGTATAACAGTGTATTCACATTGAATACAAGTATATTTGATGCTGTTTACATATAGAAGTAAAAACTCATGGTATAACAGTGTATTCACATTGAATACAAGTATATTCCATGCAGTTTACATATAGAAGTAAAAACTCATGGTATAACAGTGTATTCACATTGAATACAAGTATATTCCATGCAGTTTACATATAGAAGTAAAAACTCATGGTATAACAGTGTATTCACATTGAATACAAGTATATTTGATGCTGTTTACATATAGAAGTAAAAACTCATGGTATAACAGTGTATTCACATTGAATACAAGTATATTCCATGCAGTTTACATATAGAAGTAAAAACTCATGGTATAACAGTGTATTCACATTGAATACAAGTATATTCCATGCAGTTTACATATAGAAGTAAAAACTCATGGTATAACAGTGTATTCACATTGAATACAAGTATATTCCATGCAGTTTACATATAGAAGTAAAAACTCATGGTATAACAGTGTATTCACATTGAATACAAGTATATTTGATGCTGTTTACATATAGAAGTAAAAACTCATGGTATAACAGTGTATTCACATTGAATACAAGTATATTTGATGCTGTTTACATATAGAAGTAAAAACTCATGGTATAACAGTGTATTCACATTGAATACAAGTATATTTGATGCAGTTTACATATAGAAGTAAAAACTCATGGTATAACAGTGTATTCACATTGAATACAAGTATATTTGATGCTGTTTACATATAGAAGTAAAAACTCATGGTATAACAGTGTATTCACATTGAATACAAGTATATTCCATGCAGTTTACATATAGAAGTAAAAACTCATGGTATAACAGTGTATTCACATTGAATACAAGTATATTTGATGCAGTTTACATATAGAAGTAAAAACTCATGGTATAACAGTGTATTCACATTGAATACAAGTATATTCCATGCAGTTTACATATAAGAAGTAAAAACTCATGGTATAACAGTGTATTCACATTGAATACAAGTATATTTGATGCAGTTTACATATAGAAGTAAAAAATCATGGTATAACAGTGTATTCACATTGAATACAAGTATATTCCATGCAGTTTACATATAGAAGTAAAAACTCATGGTATAACAGTGTATTCACATTGAATACAAGTATATTCCATGCAGTTTACATATAGAAGTAAAAACTCATGGTATAACAGTGTATTCACATTGAATACAAGTATATTCCATGCAGTTTACATATAGAAGTAAAAACTCATGGTATAACAGTGTATTCACATTGAATACAAGTATATTCCATGCAGTTTACATATAGAAGTAAAAACTCATGGTATAACAGTGTATTCACATTGAATACAAGTATATTCCATGCAGTTTACATATAGAAGTAAAAACTCATGGTATAACAGTGTATTCACATTGAATACAAGTATATTTGATGCAGTTTACATATAGAAGTAAAAACTCATGGTATAACAGTGTATTCACATTGAATACAAGTATATTCCATGCAGTTTACATATAGAAGTAAAAACTCATGGTATAACAGTGTATTCACATTGAATACAAGTATATTCCATGCAGTTTACATATAGAAGTAAAAACTCATGGTATAACAGTGTATTCACATTGAATACAAGTATATTTGATGCTGTTTACATATAGAAGTAAAAACTCATGGTATAACAGTGTATTCACATTGAATACAAGTATATTCCATGCAGTTTACATATAGAAGTAAAAACTCATGGTATAACAGTGTATTCACATTGAATACAAGTATATTTCATGCAGTTTACATATAGAAGTAAAAACTCATGGTATAACAGTGTATTCACATTGAATACAAGTATATTTGATGCTGTTTACATATAGAAGTAAAAACTCATGGTATAACAGTGTATTCACATTGAATACAAGTATATTCCATGCAGTTTACATATAGAAGTAAAAACTCATGGTATAACAGTGTATTCACATTGAATACAAGTATATTCCATGCAGTTTACATATAGAAGTAAAAACTCATGGTATAACAGTGTATTCACATTGAATACAAGTATATTCCATGCAGTTTACATATAGAAGTAAAAACTCATGGTATAACAGTGTATTCACATTGAATACAAGTATATTTGATGCTGTTTACATATAGAAGTAAAAACTCATGGTATAACAGTGTATTCACATTGAATACAAGTATATTTGATGCTGTTTACATATAGAAGTAAAAACTCATGGTATAACAGTGTATTCACATTGAATACAAGTATATTCCATGCAGTTTACATATAGAAGTAAAAACTCATGGTATAACAGTGTATTCACATTGAATACAAGTATATTCCATGCAGTTTACATATAGAAGTAAAAACTCATGGTATAACAGTGTATTCACATTGAATACAAGTATATTCCATGCAGTTTACATATAGAAGTAAAAACTCATGGTATAACAGTGTATTCACATTGAATACAAGTATATTTGATGCTGTTTACATATAGAAGTAAAAACTCATGGTATAACAGTGTATTCACATTGAATACAAGTATATTCCATGCAGTTTTTACATATAGAAGTAAAAACTCATGGTATAACAGTGTATTCACATTGAATACAAGTATATTCCATGCAGTTTACATATAGAAGTAAAAACTCATGGTATAACAGTGTATTCACATTGAATACAAGTATATTCCATGCAGTTTACATATAGAAGTAAAAACTCATGGTATAACAGTGTATTCACATTGAATACAAGTATATTTGATGCAGTTTACATATAGAAGTAAAAACTCATGGTATAACAGTGTATTCACATTGAATACAAGTATATTCCATGCAGTTTACATATAGAAGTAAAAACTCATGGTATAACAGTGTATTCACATTGAATACAAGTATATTCCATGCAGTTTACATATAGAAGTAAAAACTCATGGTATAACAGTGTATTCACATTGAATACAAGTATATTCCATGCAGTTTACATATAGAAGTAAAAACTCATGGTATAACAGTGTATTCACATTGAATACAAGTATATTCCATGCAGTTTACATATAGAAGTAAAAACTCATGGTATAACAGTGTATTCACATTGAATACAAGTATATTCCATGCAGTTTACATATAGAAGTAAAAACTCATGGTATAACAGTGTATTCACATTGAATACAAGTATATTCCATGCAGTTTACATATAGAAGTAAAAACTCATGGTATAACAGTGTATTCACATTGAATACAAGTATATTCCATGCAGTTTACATATAGAAGTAAAAACTCATGGTATAACAGTGTATTCACATTGAATACAAGTATATTTGATGCAGTTTACATATAGAAGTAAAAACTCATGGTATAACAGTGTATTCACATTGAATACAAGTATATTCCATGCAGTTTACATATAGAAGTAAAAACTCATGGTATAACAGTGTATTCACATTGAATACAAGTATATTCCATGCAGTTTACATATAGAAGTAAAAACTCATGGTATAACAGTGTATTCACATTGAATACAAGTATATTCCATGCAGTTTACATATAGAAGTAAAAACTCATGGTATAACAGTGTATTCACATTGAATACAAGTATATTCCATGCAGTTTACATATAGAAGTAAAAACTCATGGTATAACAGTGTATTCACATTGAATACAAGTATATTTGATGCTGTTTACATATAGAAGTAAAAACTCATGGTATAACAGTGTATTCACATTGAATACAAGTATATTTGATGCTGTTTACATATAGAAGTAAAAACTCATGGTATAACAGTGTATTCACATTGAATACAAGTATATTTGATGCTGTTTACATATAGAAGTAAAAACTCATGGTATAACAGTGTATTCACATTGAATACAAGTATATTCCATGCAGTTTACATATAGAAGTAAAAACTCATGGTATAACAGTGTATTCACATTGAATACAAGTATATTTGATGCTGTTTACATATAGAAGTAAAAACTCATGGTATAACAGTGTATTCACATTGAATACAAGTATATTCCATGCAGTTTACATATAGAAGTAAAAACTCATGGTATAACAGTGTATTCACATTGAATACAAGTATATTCCATGCAGTTTACATATAGAAGTAAAAACTCATGGTATAACAGTGTATTCACATTGAATACAAGTATATTTGATGCTGTTTACATATAGAAGTAAAAACTCATGGTATAACAGTGTATTCACATTGAATACAAGTATATTCCATGCAGTTTAATATAGAAGTAAAAACTCATGGTATAACATGTATACACATTGAATACAAGTATATTCATGCAGTTTACATATAGAATAAAAACTCATGGTATAACAGTGTATTCACATTGAATACAAGTATATTCCATGCAGTTTACATATAGAAGTAAAAACTCATGGTATAACAGTGTATTCACATTGAATACAAGTATATTCCATGCAGTTTACATATAGAAGTAAAAACTCATGGTATAACAGTGTATTCACATTGAATACAAGTATATTCCATGCAGTTTACATATAGAAGTAAAAACTCATGGTATAACAGTGTATTCACATTGAATACAAGTATATTTGATGCAGTTTACATATAGAAGTAAAAACTCATGGTATAACAGTGTATTCACATTGAATACAAGTATATTCCATGCAGTTTACATATAGAAGTAAAAACTCATGGTATAACAGTGTATTCACATTGAATACAAGTATATTCCATGCAGTTTACATATAGAAGTAAAAACTCATGGTATAACAGTGTATTCACATTGAATACAAGTATATTTCATGCAGTTTACATATAGAAGTAAAAACTCATGGTATAACAGTGTATTCACATTGAATACAAGTATATTCCATGCAGTTTACATATAGAAGTAAAAACTCATGGTATAACAGTGTATTCACATTGAATACAAGTATATTTGATGCAGAATACATATAGAAGTAAAAACTCATGGTATAACAGTGTATTTACATTGAATACAAGTATATTCCTTGCAGTTTACATATAGAAGTAAAAACTTATGGTATAACAGTGTATTCACATTGAATACAAGTATATTCCATGCAGTTTACATATAGAAGTAAAAACTCATAGTATAACAGTGTATTCACATTGAATACAAGTACATTCCATGCAGTTTACATATAGAAGTAAAAACTCATGGTATAACAGTGTATTCACATTGAATACAAGTATATTTGATGCTGTTTACATATAGAAGTAAAAACTCATGGTATAACAGTGTATTCACATTGAATACAAGTATATTTGATGCTGTTTACATATAGAAGTAAAAACTCATGGTATAACAGTGTATTCACATTGAATACAAGTATATTTGATGCTGTTTACATATAGAAGTAAAAACTCATGGTATAACAGTGTATTCACATTGAATACAAGTATATTTGATGCTGTTTACATATAGAAGTAAAAACTCATGGTATAACAGTGTATTCACATTGAATACAAGTATATTTGATGCTGTTTACATATAGAAGTAAAAACTCATGGTATAACAGTGTATTCACATTGAATACAAGTATATTCCATGCAGTTTACATATAGAAGTAAAAACTCATAGTATAACAGTGTATTCACATTGAATACAAGTACATTCCATGCAGTTTACATATAGAAGTAAAAACTCATGGTATAACAGTGTATTCACATTGAATACAAGTATATTTGATGCTGTTTACATATAGAAGTAAAAACTCATGGTATAACAGTGTATTCACATTGAATACAAGTATATTTGATGCTGTTTACATATAGAAGTAAAAACTTATGGTATAACAGTGTATTCACATTGAATACAAGTATATTCCATGCAGTTTACATATAGAAGTAAAAACTCATGGTATAACAGTGTATTCACATTGAATACAAGTATATTTGATGCAGTTTACATATAGAAGTAAAAACTCATGGTATAACAGTGTATTTACATTGAATACAAGTATATTCCATGCAGTTTACATATAGAAGTAAAAACTCATGGTATAACAGTGTATTCACATTGAATACAAGTATATTCCATGCAGTTTACATATAGAAGTAAAAACTCATGGTATAACAGTGTATTCACATTGAATACAAGTATATTCCATGCAGTTTACATAAAGAAGTAAAAACTCATGGTATAACAGTGTATTCACATTGAATACAAGTATATTCCATGCAGTTTACATATAGAAGTAAAAACTCATGGTATAACAGTGTATTCACATTGAATACAAGTATATTTGATGCTGTTTACATATAGAAGTAAAAACTCATGGTATAACAGTGTATTCACATTGAATACAAGTATATTTGATGCTGTTTACATATAGAAGTAAAAACTCATGGTATAACAGTGTATTCACATTGAATACAAGTATATTTGATGCTGTTTACATATAGAAGTAAAAACTCATGGTATAACAGTGTATTCACATTGAATACAAGTATATTTGATGCTGTTTACATATAGAAGTAAAACCTCATGGTATAACAGTGTATTCACATTGAATACAAGTATATTTGATGCTGTTTACATATAGAAGTAAAAACTCATGGTATAACAGTGTATTCACATTGAATACAAGTATATTCCATGCAGTTTACATATAGAAGTAAAAACTCATGGTATAACAGTGTATTCACATTGAATACAAGTATATTCCATGCAGTTTACATATAGAAGTAAAAACTCATGGTATAACAGTGTATTCACATTGAATACAAGTTTATCCATGCATATTACATAGAGAAATAAAAACACATAGTATAACAGTGTATTCACATTGAATACAAGTATATTCCATGCAGTTTACGTAAAGAAGTAAAAACTCATGGTATAACAGTGTATTCACATTGAATACAAGTATATTCCATGCAGTTTACATATAGAAGTAAAAACTCATGGTATAACAGTGTATTCACATTGAATACAAGTATATTTGATGCTGTTTACATATAGAAGTAAAAACTCATGGTATAACAGTGTATTCACATTGAATACAAGTATATTTGATGCTGTTTACATATAGAAGTAAAAACTCATGGTATAACAGTGTATTCACATTGAATACAAGTATATTTGATGCTGTTTACATATAGAAGTAAAAACTCATGGTATAACAGTGTATTCACATTGAATACAAGTATATTTGATGCTGTTTACATATAGGAAGTAAAACCTCATGGTATAACAGTGTATTCACATTGAATACAAGTATATTTGATGCTGTTTACATATAGAAGTAAAAACTCATGGTATAACAGTGTATTCACATTGAATACAAGTATATTCCATGCAGTTTACATATAGAAGTAAAAACTCATGGTATAACAGTGTATTCACATTGAATACAAGTATATTCCATGCAGTTTACATATAGAAGTAAAAACTCATGGTATAACAGTGTATTCACATTGAATACAAGTATATTTGATGCAGTTTACATATAGAAGTAAAAACTCATGGTATAACAGTGTATTCACATTGAATACAAGTATATTTGATGCTGTTTACATATAGAAGTAAAAACTCATGGTATAACAGTGTATTCACATTGAATACAAGTATATTTGATGCTGTTTACATATAGAAGTAAAAACTCATGTTATAACAGTGTATTCACATTGAATACAAGTATATTTGATGCTGTTTACATATAGAAGTAAAAACTCATGGTATAACAGTGTATTCACATTGAATACAAGTATATTCCATGCAGTTTACATATAGAAGTAAAAACTCATGGTATAACAGTGTATTCACATTGAATACAAGTATATTCCATGCAGTTTACATATAGAAGTAAAAACTCATGGTATAACAGTGTATATTCATTGAATACAAGTATATTTGATGCTGTTTACATATAGAAGTAAAAACTCATGGTATAACAGTGTATTCACATTGAATACTAGTATATTCCATGCAGTTTACATATAGAAGTAAAAACTCATGGTATAACAGTGTATTCACATTGAATACAAGTATATTCCATGCAGTTTCCAAGTAGAGGGAAAAAGTCGTGCGGCTAGTCGACTAGTGCGCACCATGGCGGGGGATAGCCGAAACTTGCTGCAGACTTTGCTTGATCCAACATATAGACACCGTAGGGCCATGTACTGTAACCTGTCAGGCTGTCAGCAGCAAAAGTGAAACCTGTTTGATTTCTTAAGTGTTTATTTCCATGAAATTTTCATGTCCACAGAAATTTTTAAATATCGTTTGTCCCCTTTTGCATTGTCCGTGGTAGAAGAAGATCGGAAATATTACTACCAACAATTAGAACATCTAAAGTGTCACGATCCTTTGGCAATACCACTTCCACTTTTCAAGTGTGGAAAAATTTTAAAAACAATTATCCCTTCCATTGAAAAATATCACCTAGTTCAGTATTTGGTTTTTGAGAAAAACAAAGATGAAGAGGGACGACGTGAAGCTTACAAAAACTTAGACTCTGAACAATACTTGTCAAACACTTTCACTGACAAGTTATTGGCACTTACTCTTTCTAATTTGGTTGTGTTGATTCGTACTCATGTTACCCATTCTCAGTCTTTAAACTTGCCAAAAGCAAGACCTTGGGCTGCTTTACAAAATGATGGCAAAGTGATTGTTGCTTTTTGTGATTGTATTGCAGGGTACGTACAACCAAAATGTTATTGTTGTTTACATTCAGAATGTTATCAAGATAATTATAGTAATTCAACTTTCTTCATTACACATATGCAGGTTTCCCTAAAAAAACATAACTGTTATTCTACGTAAACGATTACAAATGTAATATGAAATAAACCTGAAACAAAATGATCAGAGCAAACAAATAGTTGGGATATATTATAATTCCTTTTTTTCAACTTCAACCACTCGGCTCTTCTTCTTTCAATGAGTTCTTTCTCAATTGAATTACTGTAAATGTTGCATTCTGGCACTTTGAAAAAACTTCGGCGATCTCTTTTTTTTCGATAAGTTGAACATATCAAACAAAAAGCTTTTGTCATTTTAAACACTTAAGAAATCAAACAGGTTTCACTTTTGCTGCTGACAGCCTGACAGGTTACAGTACATGGCCCTACAGTGTCTATATGTTGGATCAAGCAAAGTCTGCAGCAAGTTTCGGCTATCCCCCGCCATGGTGCGCACTAGTCGACTAGCCGCACGACTTTTTCCCTCTACTTACACGAACCAAATGGAAAAACCTCTATAGAAGTAAAAACTCATGGTATAACAGTGTATTCACATTGAATACAAGTATATTTGATGCTGTTTACATAAAGAAGTAAAAACTCATGGTATAACAGTGTATTCACATTGAATACAAGTATATTCCATGCAGTTTACATATAGAAGTAAAAACTTATGGTATAACAGTGTATTCACATTGAATACAAGTATATTCCATGCAGTTTACATATAGAAATAAAAACTCATAGTATAACAGTGTATTCACATTGAATACAAGTATATTCCATGCAGTTTACGTATAGAAGTAAAAACTCATGGTATAACCGTGTATTCACATTGAATACAAGTATATTTGATGCTGTTTACATATAGAAGTAAAAACTCATGGTATAACAGTGTATTCACATTGAATACAAGTATATTTGATGCGGTTTACATAAAGAAGTAAAAACTCATGGTATAACAGTGTATTCACATTGAATACAGGTATATTCCATGCAGTTTACATATAGAAATAAAAACTCATAGTATAACAGTGTATTCACATTGATTACAAGTATATTCCATGCAGTTTACATATAGAAGTAAAAACTCATGGTATAACAGTGTATTCACATTGAATACAAGTATATTTGATGCAGAATACATATAGAAGTAAAAACTCATGGTATAACAGAGTATTTACATTGAATACAAGTATATTCCATGCAGTTTACATATAGAAGTAAAAACTTATGGTATAACAGTGTATTCACATTGAATACAAGTATATTTGATGCTGTTTACATAAAGAAGTAAAAACTCATGGTATAATAGTGTTTTCACATTGAATACAAGTATATTCCATGCAGTTTACATATAGAAGTAAAAACTCATGGTATAACAGTGTATTCACATTGAATACAAGTATATTTGATGCTGTTTACATATAGAAGTAAAAACTAAATGTATAACAGTGTATTCACATTGAATACAAGTATAGTTGATGCAGTTTACATATAGAAGTAAAAACTCATGGTATAACAGTGTATTCACATTGAATACAAGTATATTCCATGCAGTTTACATATAGAAGTAAAAACTCATGGTATAACAGTGTATTCACATTGAATACAAGTATATTTGATGCTGTTTACATATAGAAGTAAAAACTCATGGTATAACAGTGTATTCACATTGAATACAAGTATATTTGATGCTGTTTACATATAGAACTAAAAACTCATGGTATAACAGTGTATTCACATTGAATAAAAGTATATTTGATGCTGTTTACATATAGAAGTAAAAACTCATGGTATAACAGTGTATTCACATTGAATACAAGTATATTTGATGCTGTTTACATATAGAACTAAAAACTCATGGTATAACAGTGTATTCACATTGAATACAAGTATATTCCATGCAGTTTACATATAGAAGTAAAAACTCATGGTATAACAGTGTATTCACATTGAATACAAGTATATTTGATGCTGTTTACATATAGAAGTAAAAACTCATGGTATAACAGTGTATTCACATTGAATACAAGTATATTCCATGCAGTTTACATATAGAAGTAAAAACTCATGGTATAACAGTGTATTCACATTGAATACAAGTGTATTTGATGCTGTTTACACATAGAAGTAAAAACTCATGGTATAACAGTGTATTCACATTGAATACAAGTATATTCCATGCAGTTTACATATAGAAGTAAAAACTCATGGAATAACAGTGTATTCACATTGAATACAAGTATATTTGATGCTGTTTACATATAGAAGTAAAAACTCATGGTATAACAGTGTATTCACATTGAATACAAGTATATTCCATGCAGTTTACGTATAGAAGTAAAAACTCATGGTATAACAGTGTATTCACATTGAATACATGTGTATTTGATGCTGTTTACATATAGAAGTAAAAACTCATGGTATAACAGTGTATTCACATTGAATACAAGTAGATTTGATGCTGTCTACATATAGAAGTAAAAACTCATGGTATAACAGTGTATTCACATTGAATACAAGTATATTTGATGCTGTTTTCATATAGAAGTAAAAACTCGTGGTATAACAGTGTATTCACATTGAATACAAGTATATTCCATGCAGTTTACATATAGAAGTAAAAACTCATGGTATAACAGTGTATTCACATTGAATACAATTATATTCCATGCAGTTTACATATAGAAGTAAAAACTCATGGTATAACAGTGTATTCACATTGAATACAAGTATATTCCATGCAGTTTACGTATAGAAGTAAAAACTCATGGTATAACAGTGTATTCACATTGAATACATGTATATTTGATGCTGTTTACATATAGAAGTATAAACTCATGGTATAACAGTGTATTCACATTTAATACAAGTAGATTTGATGCTGTTTTCATAAAGAAGTAAAAACTCATGGTATAACAGTGTATTCACATTGAATACAAGTATATTTGATGCTGTTTACATATAGAAGTAAAAACTCATGGTATAACAGTGTATTCACATTGAATACAAGTATATTTGATGCTGTTTACATATAGAAGTAAAAACTCATGGTATATTCACATTGAATACAAGTATATTTGATGCTGTTTACATATAGAAGTAAAAACTCATGGTATAACAGTGTATTCACATTGAATACAATTATATTCCATGCAGTTTACATGTAGAAGTAAAAACTCATGGTATAACCACGGTCTACCAGGAGAGGTACCCAAACGCCATGGCAGCAGACTAATCAAGGGACTCAGAAGCTTCCCTAATTTGCCGCTAGGATCGCGTGCGTAGCTTGGTCCCAACTCTCCAAAGCTTGGCGGGTATACGAACTACGATCAATTGAATTTCGAAACATATGATATGGTTTGAAATACATTTCTCAATTTTTTTGCAATTATAACTGGGTTTTTATTGAAAGTTAAAAAAACTTGTAAAAGGTTACAATATCACATTTAGGAAATATAATCTGAGAAATCCTATAGAGCAACCCGTCACAAAGCACTTCACCATTTTGAAATACAAGAAAATTTAAATTAAAGGCATTAAAGGTGTGAAATCAGTTAAAAATTCAAAACGCACAACAAGATCTGTAAGACAGAACCACAGAACACCACGCAATGACAGACGCTTTACACACAGCTTGGGACCAAGCTACGCCCGCGTTCCAAGCGGCATTTTGTGGAAGCTTCTAAGTCCCTTGATTATTCTGGCTGACGAAAGGGATACGGCGTTTGGGAACCTCTCCTGGTAGACCGTGGTATAACAGTGTATTCACATTGAATACAAGTATATTCCATGCAGTTTACATATAGAAGTAAAAACTCATGGTATAACAGTGTATTCACATTGAATACAAGTATATTTGATGCGGTTTACATATAGAAGTAAAAACTCATGGTATAACAGTGTATTCACATTGAATACAAGTATATTCCATGAAGTTTACGTATAGAAGTAAAAACTCATGGTATAACAAGGTATTCACATTGAATACAAGTATATTCCATGCAGTTTACATATAGAAGTAAAAACTCATGGTATAACAGTGTATTCACATTGAATACAAGTAGATTTGATGCTGTTTACATATAGAAGTAAAAACTCATGGTATAACAGTGTATTCACATTGAATACAAGTATATTTGATGCTGTTTACATATAGAAGTAAAAACTCATGGTATAACAGTGTATTCACATTGAATACAAGTATATTCCATGCAGTTTACGTATAGAAGTAAAAACTCATGGTATAACAGTGTATTCACATTGAATACAAGTATATTTGATGCTGTTTACATATAGAAGTAAAAACTCATGGTATAACAGTGTATTCACATTGAATACAAGTATATTTCATGCAGTTTACATATAGAAGTAAAAACTCATGGAATAACAGTGTTTTCACATTGAATACAAGTATATTTGATGCTGTTTACATATAGAAGTAAAAACTCATGGTATAACAGTGTATTCACATTGAATACAAGTATATTCCATGCAGTTTACGTATAGAAGTAAAAACTCATGGTATAACAGTGTATTCACATTGAATACATGTATATTTGATGCTGTTTACATATAGAAGTAAAAACTCATGGTATAACAGTGTATTCACATTGAATACAAGTAGATTTGATGCTGTTTACATATAGAAGTAAAAACTCATGGTATAACTGTCGGAATTATAACAAACATTTACGACATCGACCACTAGATGGCTCCGCTAGAACACACAGAGTTCTCGGCCTTTTGATTACTAGTTCGACCCTGTCTCTCCCCTTGCTGTTTAGTTAAACCTCTTGCCTTTTGCAGACACACTGACAGTTACGACCACGCTGAGAGACAACTCCTACTCACCACGTTACAACTCCTCTCTCACCACGTTTTCTGTAACAAAGAAGTTTCTATACCTTCTCGTGTTCAGTTTTCAACATCTCCTGTATTATCCATCCAAGTTTAACTGGTAATTATTACTGTACTGTGTAAAAATATCTGTGCACATGTGGCTTGCTGTGTGAACTAAACCTCACACGAATATTCCTGGTATCACTACATAATGTGCCACAATTGTTCCACTCTTTTTTATTTTTGCACACATATTGTGCAGCAACACATTCATGTTATCTCCACATGGTGGAAAGCCTGTTCAATACAGAAGCCTCTGAACTGATTCGTTCCTTTTCATGCATTTCTTACAGGTTATGGGCCCAGACACGTCCCTGGCCTGCTGAATTGAAATGGCGAATTCCACGCTCAGAGAAGTCAGCCACATAGCCAAGTTCAACGGCACAAATTTCTCCTTATGGAAATTCGGCACATGGCTGTTGCTTGAGCAACACAATCTAGTTGGCATCGTCAATGGAGAAGAACCCTATCCTGTTGTGGTACTATTATGTTCATACGCATATTACCAACAGATGTTTAATTCTTCCACACTGATATAGATTGATGGGAATGACAATGCCGAGGCAAGACTGGATTGGCAAAGAAGAGATATTCTAGCCCGAAATTATCTCGTGGCAACGATCGAAAGCCAGCAACAGAGATCCCTCATCAATTGTCATACAGCAAATGAAATGTGGACCCGCCTATCAGCACAACATCTCCGAAACGCTGTAGAGAACCAACACGTGCTTCAACAAAAATTTTTCGAGTACCAGTATCAGCCTGATCATGATATTATGACACATATAACAGAAGTAGAAACCATGGCTTCACAATTAAGTGACGTTGAGGCACCTGTCAGCGACATACAGATCATGACGAAGATCCTCTGCACACTACCACCGAGCTACCGCGGCTTCACGACTGCCTGGGATAGCGTGCCAGCAGCAGAAAAGACCATTGCCCTTCTCACATCCCGGCTTCTGAAGGAAGAAACTATGGCGAAAAGATGGACGAGAGGGCAACGAGACGCTCAAGATGCTGCGTTCTTTGCCTACAACTACCCTACAACTCAGCGATTTCAACGTGAAACGAGAGGCAACCGAATGACTCGAAGTAGAGGCGGCGCTAACAGGCACGGGTCATTCAGACGACAACCCTACAATCAAAATTTTTGCACCTACTGTGGCCGTGGACCACACAAGGCTGCCGTCTGCCGCATACGAATTAAGGACGAAGCTGAGGCACGGGAGAAAGATGCTGGAGCAGCGGCCATTGACAAAAAGATGCTTAATCAACACGACGACAACAATGACTTTAGTTTCCTGTCTGACTTCACTTTCTTTGCTGCCCATTGCCTTGAAGAATGGTATGCTGACTCAGGAGCCACGCAACACATGTCCGGCCAACGCACTCTTTTCAAAAACTTTGTGCCAGTAAAACACAATACGTGGTTTGTAAATGGGATTGGCGGCACTCGTCTTCAGGTCCATGGTCATGGCGAAATTGTATTTATAGCAACAGTAAATGGATTCAAACACTCTATCTCCGTTAAGATGGTGCTCTATGTTCCTGGTCTAGGAACGAATCTTCTGTCAATCGCTGCTGTAACTGAAGTTGGAATCACAGTGCATTTCATAAAATCATGCGTTAGCTTCAATGAATTTGACAAAACTGTAATCATTGGTAAGAGAATTGGACGGACGCTTTACCACCTAGCCATAACAGCAACAACATCAGAAGAATCGGCGTATCTAACAGCACCTGCACCACCATCTATTGCCGTCTGGCATCAACGTTTCGCTCACGTAAGCTGTAAAAAGATATCAAAGATGGCAGCACAACAAATGGTCGACGGGCTCTTCATTCCAACTGACACTACCATGCCTTCACAGCCCTGTCCTGGATGCATGGCCGGCAAGATGGAAAGATCCCCTTTTCCAATTGGAAGAACACGAGCAGTACAGATTGGCCAACTGATTCATTCTGACGTGTGCGGGCCCATGCACATTGAAACACCTGGTGGTTCCAAATTTTTCGTCCTGTTCACCGACGACTACAGTGGATATCGCTCAGTCTACTTCCTCAAGCACAAATCGGAAGTGGCTGAATGCTTCAGAGAATACGCAAACCAGCTACACACCGAGACTGGTCAACACATTCACACGCTTAGGGCAGACAACGGAGGAGAATATACAAGCCAATCACTTCGAACCTGGATGTCTGAACGAGGAATAAGAGCTGAAACGTCCGCACCACACACACCCGAGCAGAATGGAGTATCTGAAAGGGCAAACAAGACTATCGTTGAAGGTGCCCGATGCCTACTCCACGCAAAACATCTTCCTCTGGAACTTTGGGGGGAAGCCATCTCTTGCACAGTTTACACACTAAACCGTGTCACCACCAAAGCAGCACCAAACACTCCTTATCAAAATTGGTATGGTAGAAAGCCAGATGTTTCTAATCTCCGTATATTTGGATCTACAGCCTACATTCATATACCCAAAGTGGAGAGAAGGAAACTCGATTCAAAGAGTTTAAGATGTTACTTCGTCGGCTACTGCACCACTCAAAAAGCCTATCGATTTTGGGAGCCAATTTCAAGAAAAATTAAAACCAGCAGAGACGTAATTTTTGACGAGCAGATTTTCTACATTCCAAAATCAACGACTCCACACACCAATGAAGATCCACTAGCACAACTCATTTTCAACTCACCAAATCCTTCTACACCAATAGAAAAGAACAGCGAACCACAATCCATTTCTCCTCAAGAGTCTCCAGAAATTGAACAAGCTTCTTTAATTTCTCCAATTGTTTCAGATTGCGATCAAGAAATCCCATCAGATCAGATATCAGCAGACTCACCTACCGTTCCCGATGCCTCAACCAATCTGATTCCAAAGACAATTCCGGACTCAAGTTGTCCACGTCATCGTGCGTCTCCATATCCACTCCGCACACGAGAACCCAAACGTCAATGGGAAGAGTCGTTGCAGTCAATAAGTGAAGCCACAGAGCCATATGAACCCGAAAACTTGAAGGATGCACTGTCATCACCAGACGCAGCACTGTGGAAAGAAGCGGCACAGGATGAGTATAATTCCCTCATTAACAATAAAACTTGGACTCTCACAAGGTTGCCGCCTAATCGAACTGCCATCAAATCCCGCTGGATTTTTAAAATTAAACCAGGTGTGCATGGTTCAGCTCCACGCCATAAGGCAAGGCTTGTGGCGAAAGGTTACTCGCAGCGCCCTGGCATTGATTACGACGAAACATTTGCACCAGTCGCCAAGCAGAATACTTTGAGGGTAGTATTGTCTTTTGTAGCCGCTCTTGACCTGGAGATGTGTCAGCTGGACATTAAAACCGCGTTTCTGTACGGCAACTTGAGTGAAGAAATCTATCTTGAACAACCGGAAGGATATGTCGCAGCGGGAGAAGAACATCTAGTTTGTCGTTTACACAAATGTCTGTATGGATTAAAACAGGCCTCACGTGTGTGGAACCAACATTTTGACGCTTTTCTCAAACACTTTGGACTCAGACCAAGCGAATCCGATCCGTGTCTATATCTCCGACGTCTGGGGACCGAATTTACAATGGTAATCATCTGGGTGGATGACGGCCTCGTCTGTAGCAGCAATAGAGAGGCCATTTCCAAAATAATCAACTATCTAAGTGATCACTTTGAGATGCGGTCATCAGAAGCCAATCACTTTGTTGGTCTATCAATTTCACGCAGGCGTGACGAGAAGACACTCTACGTATCTCAACCCGACTATATTACAAAAATCCTTCAACGATATCGGATGGATCAATGCAACCCAGTGCATTTGCCGGCTACACCCGGGGTTTTTTCTTCAAGAAACGAAGAAGACGAGGAAATGATCCAGGCCCCGTTTCGAGAAGCTTTGGGATCCCTAATGTATCTCATGCTTTCTTCCCGGCCAGACATTGCATTTGCAGTGAATCAGGTGTCTCAATTTTGTGAAAAACCCCAACGTAGTCATTGGTCGGCAGCAAAAAGAATTTTCGCTTATTTGAGAGGCACGTCTGAACATGGCATAAGCTATGGTCCCTCACTAACTTCCCTTTACAGGCTACACAGATGCCGACTACGCCGGAAGCGTCCAAACACGACAATCAACATCCGGATTTGTCTTTCTTCTCAACGGAGGCCCCGTGGCATGGAATAGCCGCCGCCAACGATGCGTATCCTTGTCCACTACTGAAGCTGAGTACGTCGCAGCATGTGAGGCGGTGAAGGAAGGTATCTGGTTAAGACGTCTGCTCCGTGAGATAATACCGGAATGGAGTGGGCCACTACCAATGATGTGCGACAATATGTCGTCAATTGACCTCGTCAAGAATCCGAAGTTTCATCAGAAGACCAAACACATAGATGTGCGCTACCACTTCATCCGAAGTGCGCAAGAGGACAAGGAGATAGACGTGAGGCATATCTCATCCGATAAGCAGCTTGCTGACTCCTTCACGAAGCCTTTACCCAATCCTCGTTTCTCAAATCTGCGCGACGCCATTAATGTTGTACCAGTTCCCTCTGTCTAATTTCTTGAAAACAAAAAAAAAAAAAAAAAAACAAAAAACAAAACAAAAACAAAAACCCAAAAAAAAGGGAGGTGTTTCTTTCCGGAACACAATATATATATTTTTTTTTTTTTCGTCTTCAGCGTTGTATTTTTCAAACTGTGTTTATCATTCAGAATCGTCATGTTTGAGGAGGAGTGTCGGAATTATAACAAACATTTACGACATCGACCACTAGATGGCTCCGCTAGAACACACAGAGTTCTCGGCCTTTTGATTACTAGTTCGACCCTGTCTCTCCCCTTGCTGTTTAGTTAAACCTCTTGCCTTTTGCAGACACACTGACAGTTACGACCACGCTGAGAGACAACTCCTACTCATCACGTTACAACTCCTCTCTCACCACGTTTTCTGTAACAAAGAAGTTTCTATACCTTCTCGTGTTCAGTTTTCAACATCTCCTGTATTATCCATCCAAGTTTAACTGGTAATTATTACTGTACTGTGTAAAAATATCTGTGCACATGTGGCTTGCTGTGTGAACTAAACCTCACACGAATATTCCTGGTATCACTACATAATGTGCCACAATTGTTCCACTCTTTTTTATTTTTGCACACATATTGTGCAGCAACACATTCATGTTATCTCCACATGGTGGAAAGCCTGTTCAATACAGAAGCCTCTGAACTGATTCGTTCCTTTTCATGCATTTCTTACAATAACAGTGTATTCACATTGAATACAAGTATATTTGATGCTGTTTTCATATAGAAGTAAAAACTCGTGGTATAACAGTGTATTCACATTGAATACAAGTATATTCCATGCAGTTTACATATAGAAGTAAAAACTCATGGTATAACAGTGTATTCACATTGAATACAAGTATATTCCATGCAGTTTACATATAGAAGTAAAAACTCATGGTATAACAGTGTATTCACATTGAATACAAGTATATTCCATGCAGTTTACATATAGAAGTAAAAACTCATGGTATAACAGTGTATTCACATTGAATACAAGTATATTTGATGCTGTTTACATATAGAAGTAAAAACTCATGGTATAACAGTGTATTCACATTGAATACAAGTATATTCCATGCAGTTTACGTATAGAAGTAAAAACTCATGGTATAACAGTGTATTCACATTGAATACAAGTATATTTGATGCTGTTTACATATAGAAGTAAAAACTCATGGTATAACAGTGTATTCACATTGAATACAAGTATATTTGATGCTGTTTACATATAGAAGTAAAAACTCATGGTATAACAGTGTATTCACATTGAATACAAGTATATTTGATGCTGTTTACATATAGAAGTAAAAACTCATGGTATAACAGTGTATTCACATTGAATACAAGTATATTTGATGCTGTTTACATATAGAAGTAAAAACTCATGGTATAACAGTGTATTCACATTGAATACAAGTATATTCCATGCAGTTTACGTATAGAAGTAAAAACTCATGGTATAACAGTGTATTCACATTGAATACAAGTATATTTGATGCTGTTTACATATAGAAGTAAAAACTCATGGTATAACAGTGTATTCACATTGAATACAAGTATATTTGATGCTGTTTACATATAGAAGTAAAAACTCATGGTATAACAGTGTATTCACATTGAATACAAGTATATTTGATGCTGTTTACATATAGAAGTAAAAACTCATGGTATAACAGTGTATTCACATTGAATACAAGTATATTCCATGCAGTTTACATATAGAAGTAAAAACTCATGGTATAACAGTGTATTCACATTGAATACAAGTATATTTGATGCTGTTTACATATAGAAGTAAAAACTCATGGTATAACAGTGTATTCACATTGAATACAAGTAGATTTGATGCTGTTTACATATAGAAGTAAAAACTCATGGTATAACAGTGTATTCACATTGAATACAAGTATATTTGATGCTGTTTACATATAGAAGTAAAAACTCATGGTATAACAGTGTATTCACATTGAATACAAGTATATTTGATGCTGTTTACATATAGAAGTAAAAACTCATGGTATAACAGTGTATTCACATTGAATACAAGTATATTCCATGCAGTTTACATATAGAAGTAAAAACTCATGGTATAACAGTGTATTCACATTGAATACAAGTATATTTGATGCTGTTTACATATAGAAGTAAAAACTCATGGTATAACAGTGTATTCACATTGAATACAAGTATATTCCATGCAGTTTACATATAGAAGTAAAAACTCATGGTATAACAGTGTATTCACATTGAATACAAGTATATTTGATGCTGTTTACATATAGAAGTAAAAACTCATGGTATAACAGTGTATTCACATTGAATACAAGTATATTCCATGCAGTTTACATATAGAAGTAAAAACTCATGGTATAACAGTGTATTCACATTGAATACAAGTATATTTGATGCTGTTTACATATAGAAGTAAAAACTCATGGTATAACAGTGTATTCACATTGAATACAAGTATATTCCATGCAGTTTACATATAGAAGTAAAAACTCATGGTATAACAGTGTATTCACATTGAATACAAGTATATTTGATGCTGTTTACATATAGAAGTAAAAACTCATGGTATAACAGTGTATTCACATTGAATACAAGTATATTCCATGCAGTTTACGTATAGAAGTAAAAACTCATGGTATAACAGTGTATTCACATTGAATACAAGTATATTTGATGCTGTTTACATATAGAAGTAAAAACTCATGGTATAACAGTGTATTCACATTGAATACAAGTATATTTGATGCTGTTTACATATAGAAGTAAAAACTCATGGTATAACAGTGTATTCACATTGAATACAAGTATATTTGATGCTGTTTACATATAGAAGTAAAAACTCATGGTATAACAGTGTATTCACATTGAATACAAGTATATTTGATGCTGTTTACATATAGAAGTAAAAACTCATGGTATAACAGTGTATTCACATTGAATACAAGTATATTCCATGCAGTTTACATATAGAAGTAAAAACTCATGGTATAACAGTGTATTCACATTGAATACAAGTATATTCCATGCAGTTTACATATAGAAGTAAAAACTCATGGTATAACAGTGTATTCACATTGAATACAAGTATATTTGATGCAGTTTACATATAGAAGTAAAAACTCATGGTATAACAGTGTATTCACATTGAATACAAGTATATTCCATGCAGTTTACATATAGAAGTAAAAACTCATGGTATAACAGTGTATTCACATTGAATACAAGTATATTTGATGCTGTTTACATATAGAAGTAAAAACTCATGGTATAACAGTGTATTCACATTGAATACAAGTATATTCCATGCAGTTTACATATAGAAGTAAAAACTCATGGTATAACAGTGTATTCACATTGAATACAAGTATATTTGATGCTGTTTACATATAGAAGTAAAAACTCATGGTATAACAGTGTATTCACATTGAATACAAGTATATTCCATGCAGTTTACATATAGAAGTAAAAACTCATGGTATAACAGTGTATTCACATTGAATACAAGTATATTACCATGCATCATTATACAGTATAGCATAAAGTAAAAACTCATGGTATAACAGTGTATTCACATTGAATACAAGTATATTTGATGCTGTTTACATATAGAAGTAAAAACTCATGGTATAACAGTGTATTCACATTGAATACAAGTATATTTGATGCTGTTTACATATAGAAGTAAAAACTCATGGTATAACAGTGTATTCACATTGAATACAAGTATATTCCATGCAGTTTACATATAGAAGTAAAAACTCATGGTATAACAGTGTATTCACATTGAATACAAGTATATTTCATGCAGTTTACATATAGAAGTAAAAACTCATGGTATAACAGTGTATTCACATTGAATACAAGTATATTTGATGCTGTTTACATATAGAAGTAAAAACTCATGGTATAACAGTGTATTCACATTGAATACAAGTATATTCCATGCAGTTTACATATAGAAGTAAAAACTCATGGTATAACAGTGTATTCACATTGAATACAAGTATATTCCATGCAGTTTACATATAGAAGTAAAAACTCATGGTATAACAGTGTATTCACATTGAATACAAGTATATTCCATGCAGTTTACATATAGAAGTAAAAACTCATGGTATAACAGTGTATTCACATTGAATACAAGTATATTTGATGCAGTTTACATATAGAAGTAAAAACTCATGGTATAACAGTGTATTCACATTGAATACAAGTATATTCCATGCATGTTTACATATAGAAGTAAAAACTCATGGTATAACAGTGTATTCACATTGAATACAAGTATATTTGATGCTGTTTACATATAGAAGTAAAAACTCATGGTATAACAGTGTATTCACATTGAATACAAGTATATTCCATGCAGTTTACATATAGAAGTAAAAACTCATGGTATAACAGTGTATTCACATTGAATACAAGTATATTTGATGCTGTTTACATATAGAAGTAAAAACTCATGGTATAACAGTGTATTCACATTGAATACAAGTATATTTCCATGCAGTTTACATATAGAAGTAAAAACTCATGGTATAACAGTGTATTCACATTGAATACAAGTATATTTGATGCTGTTTACATATAGAAGTAAAAACTCATGGTATAACAGTGTATTCACATTGAATACAAGTATATTCCATGCAGTTTACATATAGAAGTAAAAACTCATGGTATAACAGTGTATTCACATTGAATACAAGTATATTCCATGCAGTTTACATATAGAAGTAAAAACTCATGGTATAACAGTGTATTCACATTGAATACAAGTATATTTGCATGCTGTTTACATATAGAAGTAAAAACTCCATGGTATAACAGTGTATTCACATTGAATACAAGTATATTTGATGCTGTTTACATATAGAAGTAAAAACTCATGGTATAACAGTGTATTCACATTGAATACAAGTATATTTGATGCTGTTTACATATAGAAGTAAAAACTCATGGTATAACAGTGTATTCACATTGAATACAAGTATATTCCATGCAGTTTACATATAGAAGTAAAAACTCATGGTATAACAGTGTATTCACATTGAATACAAGTATATTCCATGCAGTTTACATATAGAAGTAAAAACTCATGGTATAACAGTGTATTCACATTGAATACAAGTATATTCCATGATGCTGTTTACATATAGAAGTAAAAACTCATGGTATAACAGTGTATTCACATTGAATACAAGTATATTCCTGATGCAGTTTACATATAGAAGTAAAAACTCATGGTATAACAGTGTATTCACATTGAATACAAGTATATTCCATGATGCAGTTTACATATAGAAGTAAAAACTCATGGTATAACAGTGTATTCACATTGAATACAAGTATATTCCATGCAGTTTACATATAGAAGTAAAAACTCATGGTATAACAGTGTATTCACATTGAATACAAGTATATTTGATGCTGTTTACATATAGAAGTAAAAACTCATGGTATAACAGTGTATTCACATTGAATACAAGTATATTCCATGCAGTTTACATATAGAAGTAAAAACTCATGGTATAACAGTGTATTCACATTGAATACAAGTATATTTGATGCTGTTTACATATAGAAGTAAAAACTCATGGTATAACAGTGTATTCACATTGAATACAAGTATATTCCATGCAGTTTACTATATAAGTAAAAACTCATGGTATAACAGTGTATTCACATTGAATACAAGTATATTTGATGCTGTTTACATATAGAAGTAAAAACTCATGGTATAACAGTGTATTCACATTGAATACAAGTATATTTGATGCTGTTTACATATAGAAGTAAAAACTCATGGTATAACAGTGTATTCACATTGAATACAAGTATATTCCATGCAGTTTACATATAGAAGTAAAAACTCATGGTATAACAGTGTATTCACATTGAATACAAGTATATTCCATGCACGTTTACATATAGAAGTAAAAACTCATGGTATAACAGTGTATTCACATTGAATACAAGTATATTTGATGCTGTTTACATATAGAAGTAAAAACTCATGGTATAACAGTGTATTCACATTGAATACAAGTATATTTGAGTTAAAGTAAAACCATGGTATAACAGTTATTCACAAATACCATGCGTTTACATATAGAATAAAAACTCATGGTATAACAGTGTATTCACATTGAATACAAGTATATTCCATGCAGTTTACATATGAAGTAAAAACTCATGGTATAACAGTGTATTCACATTGAATACAAGTATATTCCATGCAGTTTACATATAGAAGTAAAAACTCATGGTATAACAGTGTATTCACATTGAATACAAGTATATTCCATGCGTTTACATATAAGTAAAACACTCGGTATAACAGTGTATTCACATTGAATACAAGTATATTTGATGCTGTTTACATATAGAAGTAAAAACTCATGGTATAACAGTGTATTCACATTGAATACAAGTATATTCCATGCAGTTTACATATAGAAGTAAAAACTCATGGTATAACAGTGTATTCACATTGAATACAAGTATATTTGCATGCTGTTTACATATAGAAGTAAAAACTCATGGATATAACAGTGTATTCACATTGAATACAAGTATATTTGATGCTGTTTACATATAGAAGTAAAAACTCATGGTATAACAGTGTATTCACATTGAATACAAGTATATTCCATGCAGTTTACATATAGAAGTAAAAACTCATGGTATAACAGTGTATTCACATTGAATACAAGTATATTTGATGCTGTTTACATATAGAAGTAAAAACTCATGGTATAACAGTGTATTCACATTGAATACAAGTATATTCCATGCAGTTTACATATAGAAGTAAAAACTCATGGTATAACAGTGTATTCACATTGAATACAAGTATATTTGATGCTGTTTACATATAGAAGTAAAAACTCATGGTATAACAGTGTATTCACATTGAATACAAGTATATTTGATGCTGTTTACATATAGAAGTAAAAACTCATGGTATAACAGTGTATTCACATTGAATACAAGTATATTCCATGCAGTTTACATATAGAAGTAAAAACTCATGGTATAACAGTGTATTCACATTGAATACAAGTATATTCCATGCAGTTTACATATAGAAGTAAAAACTCATGGTATAACAGTGTATTCACATTGAATACAAGTATATTTGATGCTGTTTACATATAGAAGTAAAAACTCATGGTATAACAGTGTATTCACATTGAATACAAGTATATTCCATGCAGTTTACATATAGAAGTAAAAACTCATGGTATAACAGTGTATTCACATTGAATACAAGTATATTCCATGATGCTGTTTACATATAGAAGTAAAAACTCATGGTATAACAGTGTATTCACATTGAATACAAGTATATTCCATGCAGTTTACATATAGAAGTAAAAACTCATGGTATAACAGTGTATTCACATTGAATACACAAGTATATTTGATGCTGTTTACATATAGAAGTAAAAACTCATGGTATAACAGTGTATTCACATTGAATACAAGTATATTTGATGCTGTTTACATATAGAAGTAAAAACTCATGGTATAACAGTGTATTCACATTGAATACAAGTATATTCCATGCAGTTTACATATAGAAGTAAAAACTCATGGTATAACAGTGTATTCACATTGAATACAAGTATATTTGATGCTGTTTACATATAGAAGTAAAAACTCATGGTATAACAGTGTATTCACATTGAATACAAGTATATTCCATGCAGTTTACATATATAAGTAAAAACTCATGGTATAACAGTGTATTCACATTGAATACAAGTATATTTGATGCTGTTTACATATAGAAGTAAAAACTCATGGTATAACAGTGTATTCACATTGAATACAAGTATATTTGATGCTGTTTACATATAGAAGTAAAAACTCATGGTATAACAGTGTATTCACATTGAATACAAGTATATTCCATGCAGTTTACATATAGAAGTAAAAACTCATGGTATAACAGTGTATTCACATTGAATACAAGTATATTCCATGCAGTTTACATATAGAAGTAAAAACTCATGGTATAACAGTGTATTCACATTGAATACAAGTATATTTGATGCTGTTTACATATAGAAGTAAAAACTCATGGTATAACAGTGTATTCACATTGAATACAAGTATATTCCATGCAGTTTACATATAGAAGTAAAAACTCATGGTATAACAGTGTATTCACATTGAATACAAGTATATTTGCATGCTGTTTACATATAGAAGTAAAAACTCATGGTATAACAGTGTATTCACATTGAATACAAGTATATTCCATGCAGTTTACATATAGAAGTAAAAACTCATGGTATAACAGTGTATTCACATTGAATACAAGTATATTTCCATGCTGTTTACATATAGAAGTAAAAACTCATGGTATAACAGTGTATTCACATTGAATACAAGTATATTTGATGCTGTTTACATATAGAAGTAAAAACTCATTGGTATAAACAGTGTATTCACATTGAATACAAGTATATTCCATGCAGTTTACATATAGAAGTAAAAACTCATGGTATAACAGTGTATTCACATTGAATACAAGTATATTCCATGCGGTTTACATATAGAAGTAAAAACTCATGGTATAACAGTGTATTCACATTGAATACAAGTATATTTGATGCTGTTTACATATAGAAGTAAAAACTCATGGTATAACAGTGTATTCACATTGAATACAAGTATATTCCATGCAGTTTACTATATAAGAAAAACTCATGGTATAACAGTGTATTCACATTGAATACAAGTATATTTGATGCTGTTTACATATAGAAGTAAAAACTCATGGTATAACAGTGTATTCACATTGAATACAAGTATATTCCATGCAGTTTACATTAAAAGTAAAAACTCATGGTATAACAGTGTATTCACATTGAATACAAGTATATTCCATGAAGCTGTTTACATATAGAAGTAAAAACTCATGGTATAACAGTGTATTCACATTGAATACAAGTATATTTCATGCTGTTTACATATAGAAAAAAACTCATGGTATAACAGTGTATTCAATTGAATACAAGTATATTCCATGCAGTTTACATATAGAAGTAAAAACTCCTTGTATAACAGTGTATTCACATTGAATACAAGTATATTTGATGCTGTTTACATATAGAAGTAAAAACTCATGGTATAACAGTGTATTCACATTATGTACAAGTATATTTGATGCTGTTTACATATAGAAGTAAAAACTCATGGTATAACAGTGTATTCACATTGAATACAAGTATATTCCATGCAGTTTACGTATAGAAGTAAAAACTCATGGTATAACAGTGTATTCACATTGAGTACAAGTATATTTGATGCTGTTTACATATAGAAGTAAAAACTCATGGTATAACAGTGTATTCACATTGAATACAAGTATATTCCTGATGCTGTTTACATATAGAAGTAAAAACTCATGGTATAACAGTGTATTCACATTGAATACAAGTATATTCGATGCTGTTTACATATAGAAGTAAAAACTCATGGTATAACAGTGTATTCACATTGAATACAAGTATATTCCATGCAGTTTACATATAGAAGTAAAAACTCATGGTATAACAGTGTATTCACATTGAATACAAGTATATTCCATGCAGTTTACATATAGAAGTAAAAACTCATGGTATAACAGTGTATTCACATTGAATACAAGTATATTCCATGCAGTTTACATATAGAAGTAAAAACTCATGGTATAACAGTGTATTCACATTGAATACAAGTATATTTGATGCTGAGTTTACATATAGAAGTAAAAACTCATGGTATAACAGTGTATTCACATTGAATACAAGTATATTCCATGCAGTTTACATATAGAAGTAAAAACTCATGGTATAACAGTGTATTCACATTGAATACAAGTATATTTGATGCTGTTTACATATAGAAGTAAAAACTCATGGTATAACAGTGTATTCACATTGAATACAAGTATATTTGATGCTGTTTACATATAGAAGTAAAAACTCATGGTATAACAGTGTATTCACATTGAATACAAGTATATTTCATGCAGTTTACATATAGAAGTAAAAACTCATGGTATAACAGTGTATTCACATTGAATACAAGTATATTCCATGCAGTTTACATTATAAGTAAAAACTCATGGTATAACAGTGTATTCACATTGAATACAAGTATATTCCATGCAGTTTACATATAGAAGTAAAAACTCATGGTATAACAGTGTATTCACATTGAATACAAGTATATTCCTGATGCAGTTTACATATAGAAGTAAAAACTCATGGTATAACAGTGTATTCACATTGAATACAAGTATATTCGATGCTGTTTACATATAGAAGTAAAAACTCATGGTATAACAGTGTATTCACATTGAATACAAGTATATTCCATGCAGTTTACATATAGAAGTAAAAACTCATGGTATAACAGTGTATTCACATTGAATACAAGTATATTTGCATGCTGTTTACATATAGAAGTAAAAACTCATGGTATAACAGTGTATTCACATTGAATACAAGTATATTCCATGCAGTTTACATATAGAAGTAAAAACTCATGGTATAACAGTGTATTCACATTGAATACAAGTATATTCCATGCAGTTTACATATAGAAGTAAAAACTCATGGTATAACAGTGTATTCACATTGAATACAAGTATATTTGCATGCTGTTTACATATAGAAGTAAAAACTCATGGTATAACAGTGTATTCACATTGAATACAAGTATATTTGATGCTGTTTACATATAGAAGTAAAAACTCATGGTATAACAGTGTATTCACATTGAATACAAGTATATTTGATGCTGTTTACATATAGAAGTAAAAACTCATGGTATAACAGTGTATTCACATTGAATACAAGTATATTCCATGCAGTTTACATATAGAAGTAAAAACTCATGGTATAACAGTGTATTCACATTGAATACAAGTATATTTGATGCTGTTTACATATAGAAGTAAAAACTCATGGTATAACAGTGTATTCACATTGAATACAAGTATATTTGATGCTGTTTACATATAGAAGTAAAAACTCATGGTATAACAGTGGTATTCACATTGAATACAAGTGTATATTGCATGCTGTTTACATATAGAAGTAAAAACTCATGGTATAACAGTGTATTCACATTGAATACAAGTATATTCCATGCAGTTTACATATAGAAGTAAAAACTCATGGTATAACAGTGTATTCACATTGAATACAAGTATATTCCATGCAGTTTACATATAGAAGTAAAAACTCATGGTATAACAGTGTATTCACATTGAATACAAGTATATTTGATGCTGTTTACATATAGAAGTAAAAACTCATGGGTATAACAGTGTATTCACATTGAATACAAGTATATTCCATGCAGTTTACATATAGAAGTAAAAACTCTCATGGTATAACAGTGTATTCACATTGAATACAAGTATATTCGATGCTGTTTACATATAGAAGTAAAAACTCATGGTATAACAGTGTATTCACATTGAATACAAGTATATTTGATGCTGTTTACATATAGAAGTAAAAACTCATGGTATAACAGTGTATTCACATTGAATACAAGTATATTCCATGCAGTTTACATATAGAAGTAAAAACTCATGGTATAACAGTGTATTCACATTGAATACAAGTATATTTGCATGCTGTTTACATATAGAAGTAAAAACTCATGGTATAACAGTGTATTCACATTGAATACAAGTATATTTGATGCTGTTTACATATAGAAGTAAAAACCCATGGTATAACAGTGTATTCACATTGAATACAAGTATATTCGATGCTGTTTACATATAGAAGTAAAAACTCATGGTATAACAGTGTATTCACATTGAATACAAGTATATTCCATGCAGTTTACATATAGAAGTAAAAACTCATGGTATAACAGTGTATTCACATTGAATACAAGTATATTCCATGCAGTTTACATATAGAAGTAAAAACTCATGGTATAACAGTGTATTCACATTGAATACAAGTATATTCCATGCAGTTTACATATAGAAGTAAAAACTCATGGTATAACAGTGTATTCACATTGAATACAAGTATATTTGATGGACTGTTTACATATAGAAGTAAAAACTCATGGTATAACAGTGTATTCACATTGAATACAAGTATATTCCATGCAGTTTACATATAGAAGTAAAAACTCATGGTATAACAGTGTATTCACATTGAATACAAGTATATTCTGCATGCTGTTTACATATAGAAGTAAAAACTCATGGTATAACAGTGTATTCACATTGAATACAAGTATATTTCCATGCTGTTTACATATAGAAGTAAAAACTCATGGTATAACAGTGTATTATTCACATTGAATACAAGTATATTCCATGCAGTTTAATATATAGAAGTAAAAACTCATGGTATAACAGTGTATTCACATTGAATACAAGTATATTTGATGCTGTTTACATATAGAAGTAAAAACTCATGGTATAACAGTGTATTCACATTGAATACAAGTATATTTCATGCTGTTTACATATAGAAGTAAAAACTCATGGTATAACAGTGTATTCACATTGAATACAAGTATATTTGCCATGCTGTTTACATATAGAAGTAAAAACTCATGGTATAACAGTGTATTCACATTGAATACAAGTATATTCCATGCAGTTGTACATATAGAAGTAAAAACTCATGGTATAACAGTGTATTCACATTGAATACAAGTATATTCCATGCAGTTTACATATAGAAGTAAAAACTCATGGTATAACAGTGTATTCACATTGAATACAAGTATATTTGATGCTGTTTACATATAGAAGTAAAAACTCATGGTATAACAGTGTATTCACATTGAATACAAGTATATTCCATGCAGTTTACATATAGAAGTAAAAACTCATGGTATAACAGTGTATTCACATTGAATACAAGTATATTTCATGCAGTTTACATATAAGTAAAAACTCATGGTATAACAGTGTATTCACATTGAATACAAGTATATTCCATGCAGTTTACATATAGAAGTAAAAACTCATGGTATAACAGTGTATTCACATTGAATACAAGTATATTTCATGCTGTTTACATATAGAAGTAAAAACTCATGGTATAACAGTGTATTCACATTGAATACAAGTATATTCCATGCAGTTTACATATAGAAGTAAAAACTCATGGTATAACAGTGTATTCACATTGAATAATAAATACTTATACCATAAGTAAAAACTCATGGTATAACAGTGTATTCACATTGAATACAAGTATATTTGATGCTGTTTACATATAGAAATAAAAAACTCATGGTATAACAGTGTATTCACATTGAATACAAGTATATTCCATGCTGGTTTACATATAGAAGTAAAAACTCATGGTATAACAGTGTATTCACATTGAATACAAGTATATTTGATGCTGTTTACATATAGAAGTAAAAACTCATGGTATAACAGTGTATTCACATTGAATACAAGTATATTTGATGCTGTTTACATATAGAAGTAAAAACTCATGGTATAACAGTGTATTCACATTGAATACAAGTATATTCCATGCAGTTTACATATAGAAGTAAAAACTCATGGTATAACAGTGTATTCACATTGAATACAAGTATATTC
>NW_025533348.1:0-40796 GCF_020631705.1 Daphnia magna | reverse complement strand
ACGGAATAGTGGCTACAAAAATGGCGCACAACACTTCTCCCAGCAGACAAAAAACCTATCTTAACAAACTAGAAGCAATTAAAAGAAAACAATTATATCAGCAAAAGAACCAATCCTGAGCAACTACATCTCGTCCATGGACAAGAAATACATCCGCCTTCTGAAATTTACGAAACACACAATGAATGGACAACCAAGTCACCACAGCACCACACCCATCACCAAAAGCAATGGAGAACTAACAACCAACTCCTGCCGAAAAGCACAAACACTACTTAACCAATTCCGCCTGATGGAAAAGAAGAGAGAAAGGACGGCTGCACCTGAATCATAATCAAATCATACAGATGCACCGATAACAATGTAATCCACCGCTCAATCAACGATTTACAACGGAAGGAATATAAGGACAATGACTTCCCAATAAAGCTATAAAGAGATAAAGTCCATAATGAAATGATTACAAAGCTTGGACAAAGAAAATCGATGTACCCTACTAGAACTACTTAAACATCTCGTTCAGCTCCGATACTTACCTCAGAATGGAAGAATGCCATCGTCAAATGCATACTCAAAGTCGAACAAGCCACCGAATTCGCGCCTGATTCCTAGGCCAATATCCCTCACATCATGCCTCTGCAAAGTCCTGAAAGAATAATGAATAGATTAAATGGTATGCTGAAATCGACTTCTCCAAAAATTCCAGACCGGGTTTAGGGAACGGGCGGCAAATGAATCGATAATTCAACATGTTCAGAGTCTTAACCACAACGGATTCAACGAAAACAAATTCACAACGGCGTATTCTGATATAGAAAGGTATAAGGATAAGCACATGATCAGTGATCATCGCAAAATCACAAAAACCCAAAAATCACAGGAGCAATCGTATTGATTCAAAATTCCTGAACCGAAAGAACAATCGCAGGGGGAAGTGAACCGGACAAATGGGAAATATCAGCCGAAAGAACACTAAAGAGAGGCGCCCAGGGATGTCCATCACTACTGTTTAACATAATGATGGCAGACTTAGCACTAACCAGCGTACCCAGGAATCTCAAATGTTCGCTGATCACATTGGAAATCCACTCAACCGCAGTTAAAAAATCGGAAACAGAACGGTCACTATAATGCATCTCAGAAAAATAGAAGAATGGGCTAGCCTAGAAAACTGGAAGTTCTTATTCCAAATGCGCCGCAGTTAATCATACAAAGAAGGCGAGAGAACCAGACCTCAATCAACGCTATACAACACTGCTATCACGGGAAAGAAAAGTAATCAACTCCTTTGGAATAATTTTCGATTCTAACTAACATGGAAAAACCACACTGAATACGTAAATGCAAGCATCCAACGTCGGGCAAATCTGTTAGAAACCCTAACACACAGAAAGTCAGCCTTACAACTCAAACTACTTCATCCGCATCTACGTAGCCATTATCTTGTGGGTAGAACGCGGTCCATCATCCTATCCAGCACAATGCCAAAAACCAGAGTCAACAAACTGAAACTACTCAAACCAGATAGTAAGATCCATCCTAGGTTGCTTTAAATCAACTCACTGCCCTAATCCAACTAGAAACAGGAATCACAGCCATAAGTGATAGATGGAACTTACTCGCCACTAAATATCTGGCTAAACTTTCAAGAAAACCATGGAACCCAGCATACACTACAATGCACACTTTGTAAACAACAAGACAGAATGGAAAGTGAGAAGCTTGGTCTAATAATATTAAGGTATCCTAACGCAGCAGAAGATGGAATAATCCCAATTGCCAGAGCCCACACACCAACCTTACACTCATCCAACAGCACCATGGAACCTGTTTGAAATAAATATTGCCATTTCATTGAACAAGAAAAAGCCATCAACAACACTGCACTCACCTCAATGATGTTCCTTTGAGATTAGGAACAGTGAATATAAAGACTACATAGCCATCTTCATCGATTGGATCAACTTGTCTGAAGACACTGAAGATCACCCAAAGTTGTATATATACCTGAAATAGACTTTAAAAAGCATGGTTACTAACAGAACCTACTCAACAGCCTTAATGCAGAACTAGCTGCTATTAAACAAACACTGAAGTGTACATACAATCAAATCTGAACGAAATCACCATATTAATAGACTCCAAGTCAGCTATCCAAGCAATCTCCAACTCAAATGGAAACAAGCACATCCATACCTGAAATAATACAAGAAATAAACAATCTCAAGTCAGCAGGAAACAAAAATTAACCTATATTGGCACTTCAAGTCATTCTAAATAAGAGGAAATGAAATCGCAGACCAGCTAGAAAACATCAGAAGAAGTGCAGACGACGGGGCGACGATGACGCACCACCCAACATGGCAGAAAATCCTAACGAAAAAAAAAAAACAAACACCAGCAAACAGAAATACTCCGGGAAAAATAAAACAAAACTCCACCAACCAAGCCGTAACAAGAAATGGAATGGGGCGTATGCACTTGGCATACACACAGGAATAGAGCCATACAAACTGCACTGATGAGACTGCGAAGTGGCCACAATAAACTAAATGCCACCATATCAGTAAATGGGACATGAAAACTTCCAGCCGGAATGTCCAAATGGATGCGCAGAAAAAGAAAACACCGAACACGTACTCATACACCGTCCACACTACTCCAGAGAAAGAAGAGAATCCAAGCGACGCGTTGGAAGAACTCAACCTACCCCTTTAGAGGTACCAACACTAACGGGCATAAACTTCAACATCCCTAAACACACCCAAGAAAAATTAACCGCGAAAGCAACTCATCAAATACATCACGGACACCAAGATCATAGAACGATATTAACAACCCATCTAATCCAACTCCTAAACGTCTATTAATTTTGATTGCATCTATTAAACTATAAGTATCCAATACACAAAGACGCAACGGTGTATAGGGGGCTCCTACTATGGCGGCCCGTAAACTGTAAACCAGTGGCAACAAGCGTCATGGCCAGTGGCACCAAACGTATTAAAAAAAAAAACGCTGTTTTCATCTTTGCTGGTTTGCTGATGACCGTTATTTGGGGAATCAAAGCAAAGTAAGATTTTTGTTTTTGGTTTGTCGAAGGTTTCGTCATTTTACGTGACATGGACACTTATTTTCGACCAAGATAAAAAAATTTGAAAATTTGTCGGCTTCTTCATTTTTCGAGACATGGATACCGTGATTTTGGGATCAAGGTAATGTAAGACTTATTTGAAAATATGTGGTTTCATAATTTGTCGTCGCATGATCAAAGAAACTACGTGGTGTTAATGTATTGAATAACATAGGCATGTATTACTTATCCCGGTTAGCTCAGTTGGTAGAGCGCGGGACTTTTTAATCCTGAGGTCGAGGGTTCAACCTCATCGGGCGTAATTTGAAGAGTTTTCTTCCAGCGAGTTCTCATTACCGGTGTTTCTGTTAAGTTTGTATGATATTGAATTATCCGCTAACGCATTAGGGGCTCAATACCTCAACGTGGGTGAAAGTAATCAGACGAGGTGACCGAGTGGTTAAGCTGTGATGGACTGCTAACCATTGTGTATTGCACGCGGGTTCGAATCCCATCTTCGTCGGGAAACTTAAACCTAGAGGTCAATTGATGCCATAGTCATAGTCATGTACATCCTTGAGAAAAACATTGATTGCTGCATTCAATTAAGAAAGGCTAATTTGTTATAAGTGATTCTATGGTGTTTGATCATTTGTTAGTAGTGGTTCTATGGTGTAATGGTTAGCACTTCAGACTCTGACTCTGACAATCTGAATTCAAATCTCGGTAGAACCTTTATTATCGTACCGTGGTATTTCTTGTTTTACATGCAGCATTTAGAAACCAACCAGCTCTTACAGAGATTGACTGTTAGTGGAAAAAATTTAGTTACTTTACTTAACACTGCCCTGAGAGAGGTCCGAACTCACGACCTCGAGATTATGAGACTCGCGCGCCGCCTACTGCGCTATCGAGGCATGTATGTATATTCAACACATTCGATCGAGAAACAATCCTATGATACCGTAAACTCTTTACTACCTAAATGAATAAACAACTTAATTTGTTAGCACGCGCAACTAAAATCTGGTGATCTGTACCAAGAGTAGAAACTCCCATAGTTCATGTGAAAGAAATAAATGAATAATATGCTTTCAGTATTTGATGTCCAATTATTTTGTTAACACGGCTTAAACTATGTGCGTTTTCCCCTGAACGAAACCTGTTAGGTAGGTGGTGTTCTGCCGTGTTAGGCCATCTTGTGAAGGGACTCAGAAACCAAGCCACTAGCGCACTTGACCTTCAGCGTGTTAGGCCGACGTGATAACCACTACACTATGGGAACTGAATTATACGAATTGATTGAAACCAAGTTTCAATTAAGACCACATGGAATTGAACGCCCAACGTGGGGCTCGAACCCACGACCCTGAGGTTAAGAGTCTCATGCTCTACCGACTGAGCTAGCCAGGCACAAGTTAATGGTTAACGCAAACAGAAACGATCTCAACAATCCATTGAGTATTTCTTCTGTCAAAGGAACGGTGGAGTCCTAAAGAAAAATAACAACTTAAATAAATTTTTTTGTGTGTGATTCATACGTTTGATTTCCAGCAAGACATGAAACAGCTGCCTCCACATATGGAAAGGAGGGTTAGACCATGTCAAGTGCGCTATGTCACATTGTGAATTTTCCATATGGTCCCGCACAAGGCTTATAACTAGCTGATTACCACCAGAAGGCTCCCTGAAAAATGAAGTACACATGTTGTTTTTAGAGTAGTTTTGTTGTTTTGACGATTCAAAATTCCTTTAATTTGCTATTTTACGCGTCCCAAGTTTACTCATCATCAATGAAAGGAGTGCAAAGTAGCATAACTAATAAAGATAACCATAATCTGTTTAACTGTAGAGTTATCATGGTTGTACACCACTGATGACTAGGCAACGATGTATACGGAAAAGATACAGATGATTCTTAACCTATCATAAGGAGTCTCTAAGGATAAAAAGAATATGTAAAAACTCCCTATGCTACGCCCCTGGGGGAACGAACCACCAGCCTTCTTTTTTTGTAAAATTCTCTTTTATTATCTTTTGTTATCAGCTAATTGGGGCATTAAAACAAACGAAGCAAAAAAAAAAAAAATTTTGGTCACCGGATGCAGATGTTAGCAAAAGGGATGTAGACGAAAATGTGGCAATGCTGGGGACTCTAATAATAAACAAAACAAAAACAAACAAATGCAATGTGTTTTGAGGTGGGATAATACCGTAAAATAAAACAAAACAAAAGTAAACAAAGCAGAAGAATTGGTAGCAGAAGACTTGGTAACAGAAAATATTAACAAAAATATACAAAGGCCATTGATGTTGGGAAAAGGAAATACAAAATAAACAAAAATAAACAAAATATACTAAAATTTATGGTAAAGATTAGGTAGGACATAGGGATCTAGGTTGACGAAGGGCTTTCCATAGGCTCTCTACTTCTTCTTGACGTGGGATGCGAAGGTGACTTCTTTCCTTCCAGGTGATGAAGAGGTAAGCAGCCAGAAGAGTGAAAGAAAACTGGAGATTTCCTATTGGTCCAAAATAGCCACGTATCAAATCTTCCTTTGACGAACTGCAGCCCATCTGACGCATAGTTCCTTCCAACCAGCTCCAAACGATGAGGCGTTCAGGACACTGGTACATCAGATGCTCATCGGTTTCGGGGTCTTCATTGCAGAATGGGTATGTTGCATCCTTGGTGGGGTCCAACTGATGGCATCTGGTCCTGGTAGGGAGAAGTTGCTGGTTGAACAGGAACATGGTCTCTCTGATGTTAGTTGAAAGGGATGCAGTCTCCTTCCAGATACGTGGCCAATCCAGATTAGGCCTCAGGATCTCCAGCTTTCCCATTGTCGTTTCCTCCAGGATCCAATGGTTGTAGGTTTTTCGATGAACCATTGGATTCCCCTGCACCAGAATGGAAGATGCGAAAAGTTGCTTGATTTGATGCAGGGGTTCCTGAAGGTAATAGGGTCTCTTCATGACTGCTACAGGTGTGGTGTTGTCCTTGTAGAGTGGCAATAAGGTTCGGAGAGGAAAGGACATCCAATAACGAAGTAGAGAGCTTTCTGGACTGCTGGGCCCTGTCAGGACTTTGTACAAGTGGCAGAGGAAAAGGGAACGGTAAAAGAGGTGTGTGTTGACCATTCCCAGTCCCCCTCTTTGACAGTACGGAAAATTACGGTTTTCTTCGGCCTTTCTACTTTCCCCATCCATAGAAATTTCAATGACAGCCTTCGAAATCTGGTCAGCCATTTTTTTATTACAAAGTAATACCTGTGCAAAGTACACAGTTCCGGAGAGAACCTTCGACTTAAGGAACATTACCCTCTGGTAAATATTAAACCGTCGACTGGCATTCTCTCGCAGAATACCATTTAAAGAGCTAAATGCATCATTCCAAACCCTACTAGCTGTCTCTACTATGGATGGGAAAATTTAATTCCTAACAGGGACAATTTTGGCGCCGACACAAGCCACTCAAGAGGCCAAATTGATCTAGAGCTCCTAGTCCCGAGTCCCAGGGCTTTTGTTTTCTCCTTATTCATCCTTGCCTTTGTCCACTGACAGAACATATCAAGGATTTGTCCTGCCCTGGTAAAATCTTCGTCACAAGAAACGAAAATGGTGACGTCATCAACAAAGGCTCTGACAGTGAGTTTTTCATTAAACAATGATATACCCTTGAGAACTCGAGATAAACGCACAAGCAAAGGCTCAATGTATAGAACAAAGAGATGGACAGATAGGGGGCATCCCTGGCGAATCGACTGAATATCACTAATCACCCCAGCCACCTCCGATCCGTTGAGGATTGACATTCCTGTTACAGAATACATAGTCTGTAACCAACGGACGAAAGTGGTGGGGTAACCCATAACATCCAGAATCCTCCAGAGGACTTCCCTGTTAACCAGGTCGTAGGCCTTTTCAAAGTCAACTCCAACAATGGCAGCGCCCATACCCCGAATCGAAAAGTTGGAAGAGTCATGACATCCCCCGGTCATCAACGAATTGAATGACATCTCTATAAAGACTTAAGTTATCAAAAATCAATCTACCAGGTACCCCACCTTTTTGATGAGGCCCTATGGTAGATGACAGTGTCTGCCTCAATCGTCTCGCTAAGACAGATGCCATGACTTTGTAGTCACAATTCAAAAGAGAAATTGGCCGAAAATTAGAAATTCCACAAAAGTCCTGAAGATTTGGGAATTAGCCTGATCGCCGCTTGGCCCTGCGAAGACGCCAGAGATTCCCTTTCTAGGATATGATTAAACATATTGTCACGGGCAATCAAATTAGCACACTCGTTGTTGAGAAACCACTTGCAAAAGGCACCGCAATGCTGGCCAATCGACACGGCACAGGACAAGGCGGTGGTTTTCACCATCGGCTCTACACTATTCTACTCTAACACTACGCCGATGATGCCCCTAATGGGTCTACCACCAACTTACACACACGCACTCACACGCTAACACACAAGCAACATACAGACAAAAAGAGCAAACTCGGATGAGAGGACAGATGCGACCGACCGACGCAACAAGTAGACAGAATCTGCTAGGGGAAAAAGGGTTAAAGAGGAAAGTGAGGTCGCCGCGAAGCCATCTAGCGCTCAACTAAAGAACTAAAGCATTAGAGAACAGACGGATCGTGACATTTCTCCCTCCACGAAGAATGATCGTCCCGATCATCAACATGAAACAACAAAGGAATTAATTAAGCACTATACAGGCATACACACAACATTCAAAACAAAATTAACACGTCTTATTCTTAGCCCTTATACTACTCCTAGCCTTAGTCTTATTCTTAGCTTTTACTCTACTCTTACTTAGCAGTAACTTACAACTAAGTGCACTCCAACTCAACACACACAAGGAAGACGCATCTTCCCCGGAAGCTTCCGCAAACTGTTGGAAGGTACCATCTTCCAAACTCTCTCATGCGCACACAGGATCCTCACAGTGAAGACCCCTGTCGTGGCGGTCCAACCTCTCCACGTCACAGTCTCACTCTGCCGTGACGGTCCAACCTCTTCACGACACAACAAAATCAAATCAGTCCAACAAGCCAAACATACATGATACACGTTAAATTGGCCACACAACAAATCACACAATTTAACTACAAATCAAGTCGAGTCGGAGACTTCAATCTTCGGCGAGAGCGGAGAACATGACCGCCCACTCTTTCGTCTCTTAATTAAGTTGTTGATGAAGCGTCTTTTTCGCAATGCTGCTCTTGATCTACAGCTCGAGATAGCTGATCACTCCACCGCACTAGGCGTCTTTTCTTCAGCTCGTCTCCCACTCACTTTTTCACTTGACGCACTAAGCCTAAACGGCTTTTGACGAAACACTGGATCACAATCTTGACTCTTCTTTCTTCTGTTCAATGGCTCCACGATTCGCCATAACTTGAAGTGATGGTTCCACCATACGGCCCAGATTTCGCAAACCTAAAACAAAAGCCTTTGGGTTTGATCACACACAAATCAAAACGAGGCCTTCAAAATCCAAAAACTAGACCCAAAAGCAGACAATCTTCGACACAAAATCTAAGTAAAAAGCAAAACAAAATTAGAATTGAAATCATAAAAGAATTTAATAAAAATCGAATTAGCGTCCGCCTAAACCCAACACCAACATCAACACAACGGCAGGGGAAAAATCGTTGACCGTGTGACTCATTAACACGCAACATCAACGTAAGGAACAAAAGTTGAGTCTAGAACGTCGACGATGAGACGCCACAATTTTCATCGAAATTTTGCCCAAGTTTTTTTTTTCACACACACAGAATCAAAATTTAAAATTTTTCTCAAACAACGAGTGTAACTATACCCTGCATCTCCACCATTGTCACGGGCAATCAAATTAGCACACTCGTTGTTGAGAAACCACTTGCAAAAGGCACCGCAATGCTGGCCAATCGACACGGCACAGGACAAGGCGGTGGTTTTCACCATCGGCTCTACACTATTCTACTCTAACACTACGCCGATGATGCCCCTAATGGGTCTACCACCAACTTACACACACGCACTCTCACACGCTAACACACAAGCAACATACAGACAAAAAGAGCAAACTCGGACGAGAGGACAGATGCGACCGACCGACGCAACAAGTAGACAGAATCTGCTAGGGGAAAAAGGGTTAAAGAGGAAAGTGAGGTCGCCGCGAAGCCATCTAGCGCTCAACTAAAGAACTAAAGCATTAGAGAACAGACGGATCGTGACAATATCCAAGAAATGGGGGGCGATCACGTCCCAAAATTCTACGTAAAACTCGTAAGGAATGCCATCGGTGCCAGGAGACTTGTTTGACTTCATTGCTATTAGAGCAGCTCTAATCTCAAGAAGCGAAATCGGTGCCGTTAGGTTTGGGGTTGGCTTAAAGCAATCTCTTACTCCCTAAGGAACTCAGTCTCTGCCAGTGTGTCAGGAGGAGGTTGATTTTTAAAAATTTTTGTAAAATGTGAAACAATCTCTGCTGAAATGTCCTCTTTGGTCGATAAGCAAGTGCCATTAGAGGCAATAATTTTATCAATGCGACACTTACGGTAGTTAATTCTGGCTCTATTTACATGAAAAATACTTGCTTCTTCTACCTCTGGGCCCTCGAAGCAGCGGGAACGAATCCCATACCTTTTAAGTGTGCTCTCCTCCCAAGACTTCGAGAATTTCCTCAACTGGTGAAAGGCAACCCAATCAAAGGTGTCTGCTTCGGCCAACTCCTGAATGCAAGACTGATAGAAAACTTAGTTTCTCTTATCAGTCTTGCTCTTTGCCTAGAATAATCTACCGAAATGCGCTTGATACCTGGTTTCAGGACACTCTCCCACCAATTTGCTACATTGCTTTCCCTAAGAGGATGATTAGCAGATTCCTGAATGAAATTAGTTACATATTTCTGATAACCTTCTTCTGACAATATCAAAGTATTTAGTTTCCACAACCCGGCAGAGGATCTGCTACGATTCGGGAGATCGAGATTGCAAGTAAGTGTTGTTTGAACTGACTGATGGTCACTAATCGATAAAGACTGCAAAGAAATATTTAAAAATTTATCTGCAAAAGATCGACTAGCATAAATCCTATCAAGCCTAGAAGAACCCGAATGGTAATGGAAAGTGTGACCTGGTTCACTATGATTTAGCTTTTTCCAGATGTCTACCAGATCGAGACCAGTAACCATCTCCTTTAAAGCATAGCTAACGACACTACTGGGGATAGGGAGAGACTGGGTATTTGCCCTATCTTGGATGTCGTCAACGCAGTAAAATCGCCCATCAACACGAAGGGCAGTCGAGTGGTAACTGAGTAGGCAGGAACGGTTTGTCGAAGAAAAGTGTTTCTCTCGTTCTTAGCCTGTTTACCTGACGGGGCATAATATTAATAAACGTAAAACATTTTACGTCGATAGAGATAAGCCTTCCATCAGGTTCAAGAAGCAATCGAGAATATTCCAGACCATGCTTAATGAGAATGGCTGTTCCGTTTTTGTTGGGACCGACATTTGCTAGCAAGTGGTAACAGCTTTCAATAATTGGACAAGAATGAAAGGCTACCTCTTGAAGTCCAACGATATCTAGATTACCGTCCCTGCAGAAATTTAAAAGAATTTGACGTCGCTCGACTGACCTAATACCTCCAATGTTGATAGAAGCGATTTTTAGTCTTGAAGTCATTTGTTAGGTTTTTATGAGTCGGTGAATGCCTGAGGAAGGTTTAGAATTCTGGGCCGTCAAAGTAGGTTTGAAGCGTTTGTTTCGTGGTACCGTGGGAATTCTTAGGGGGTCCTTTGTTTTGTCAGGTCCCATGGTCTCAATTTCCCCCATGTCGGGTTCCATCGATTCCATTATAATTGTCATTGGTTCTTGGTCTTGTGTCTCTGTGTCAGGGGCTGTCATTTGGGATTTCATAATTGGTTTCGAAGGGTTGTCTTCAGAAGGTACAGTCAAGGAACTGGTAAGAGTGCTACATTCCATGGTTTCAGTTTCCAAATTTTGAGTCCCTCCTGAGGGTGAATCTTGCAATTCACCCTCCAAAGGTACCTTGGAAACCATGGAATGTTTAGCTAAGGGAATTACTACGGGATTCTGTGTAATGGTCTCTGTCTTTTTAGTCATTTTGGGAACAGGTTTTTGGACAATGGTGGGTTCCTGGTTTCGTTTTAATGTCGGGCAGTTGTAGCTAAAGTGGGTCTCATCGTCACAAAGTCTGCAAGTAGGCTTTTGTCCGTCATACTTTACCATGGTTCGATAACTCCCAATTGTAATGTATGACGGAATGTTTTTCGTCACCGTCATTCGTACGATCATCCAAGTGGCAAGGACAGGGTATAAAACTTCATCCTCTGACACCCGATAGCGTTCCCACCGAGCTTCAATTACATTCCCAAAGTTCTTTAGACGGGTCTGAACTACTCCCAAGTCTAGATTCTGTGGAATCCCTGCAATTCGAACAAATTTCTCTTGGATATTGCTATCCCTTATGACTACGCCAACTTCTTTCCCTCCAACCGGTCCTGACGATACCACTGTGTTGGGACAAAAAACTTGAGGTGTATGCCTCTGATGTAAACGTAATTCTAGCGACCTGGTTTCTCGTATCTAGCACAGCAACTAGGCCTAAGAGATCCTGTGGCTCAACCTTCAAACTACGCACGAAACCATGAACTGTACGCATACTCAATCTCGGGAATTGAACCCCAAAATCAATATCTACACTATTGAGCCACTTGGCAGCCATTGTCCCCTAGACAATGTAAACAAACTGCCAAAAGGGGGGAGGGAAGGTCCCCACACACGTAAACAAACACACAAATCAAACAATTTGGGGCCTGGCTGAATACTCCCATCAGAAAAGGAAATGTCTTCCCCAGGGTTTGAAACCGAACACAGCTCGGTTGCATCCATCTCTTCTTCCACATCGTTATCCATCTGATCTATCATGGATGGAATAGATGGTACTCCAGGTGCAATTGTATCGAGTGGCACATCGTCCCCCCCGAAAGGGTGGGAAAAGAATTGGTTTCCACACCCGGTATCGAAACTAAAACCTCTCGAGTCGGAGATCCGAGTTCATCCAAACGAGCTACACCGGTTTCTATTTCCTCGGCTTCCTCGACGAGGGATTGGGAAGAGGCAGTACGACTCCTTTTTTTTTATTGTTTTTGTTGGTCGCGGAATTCCCTCGTCTCTTTCATTTTCTTTTACCTTACCGAATAAGACGCCACAGACGAATCCACACAGCTAGAGTCTTCAGCGTCAGAATCGGTGTCAGAAAGAGACTCAGCTTCATCGGGTTTCGAAATTGGATCCTCAGGAGCTTTATCAAAAACGACTACAGTCGACATCGTTGACCTCTGGGCTAACTCGGGAAGTGAATCAGCGTCAACAGTTGGAGCAATTGGCATTTTCCCGCCACCAGTCGGCCCTGTCTCCTGGGGCTTCCTAACAATTTTAACTGTCCCACGATTTGTTAGTACACTATCATAGCTACGTGTTCCCATTGAGCATTTTAAAATGGTCCTGGGGTGGTTAAACTACGGGGTTGCTTGGGGCAATTAGCTAAGACATGGGTGGGAGAATCACACATGCGGCATGTGTGCATTTGTCCTGCATAAGACACCATTAGTGGATCCTGGTAGCTTCCAAAGGTTATAAAAGATGGGATGCCCTTGTGGATCTCCATATCCACATTGACAACTCCAGTCTTTATCCCGTTCCACCTTGGAAGCGACCTATCCTGATACGTGTCCCAAAACACCCGAGAAATCACTCCAAACTCGCGCAATCTCTTGTTTAGCAGGCTAAGGTCATCATCGAATTTGAAATGTTGAATTCTAACGCGTACGAGGTTAACTGACCTATCTCTAACTCTAATTCGGACCTCCTTGCCACTAATGACTACAGATTCTTTTGCACTAAATTTATTTAAGAATTCAATATGGTCTTTGACGGTCTTGAACCCAATTCGGAAAACGCAAAAGGCTCGCCCTGGTAGGCGAGAAACAGCATCAATGATGCTGTCAGATTCATTACTATCATGCTCGAAACATTCGTAGAATTCATGCCTGGTCACTTCAGTATTACCAAAAGAGATTTCGGCAGTACGTGGCCAGACGTCTGGGGATTCCGTTCCCATTTTACCCACAACAAAGGGGCAAAGAGGAAAGAAAAAGACAAAAAAGAAAAAAAAAGGGCCAATACCAAAATGGCGCCTTAACAAACAAACAAGGGAAACAAACGAATTACAAGATACAATACAACCAGAAGAGAGAGAGAGAAAAAAAAAAGGAACAAAACAGTTTTTTTTTGACTCACCGCAAGATGTCACTCTTGGGAGATCAGTTAGACACGTCTGTTAACAGCCGAACGCGCTAGCCAATTGCGCCACAAAGGCATCTGAATTAATTGGGGGAGACGGAAACTTTGTGCTTCTTTACGACTGAGAGAAACGTAATGTGTTCATTCTCCAACCCTTTTGGTAATCCCAGAAACAACAATGGGGCACCATTTATCTAGTTTATGCTGCTACTGTCAGTGACAGGATACAAATGTTTAGTAAATAAAACCGGAAACAGACGGCTTCTTCCAGACGTCAGATGGCGCTGATGTTTTTAAATATTTTTTCTTTTCGGTACCACCATCAAGTTTACCAGGAGTAGAAATGGAAGTACTCTTCTCACGGAAGAAATTGAGCTACACTCGTTCTGCTCCAGAGATGGCGTCGCGGCTGGTAAGTTCCAAACTAACAAATATTTTAGGTTTTATCGAATCAAATAATTTACATTTTATTCGTATCACTGAGACGAATCCAATGCTCATTTGGGAAATATTCGTTTACAATTCATCGTTGGAGAAATTTAGGGTAAAAGTTTGTATCACGTGATCTACCTTATGGACACGTGTGATAAAGAGGAAGGGCTAGTTCGGAAACGTTTACTTTCATTACCTTAACCCTTGAATCTTTGCTTTCTTTCTCTCATTCCCTCTCTTCAGAAATTCCAATTAACCAGCCGCAAACGCCATCTCTGGAGCTTAACACGCGTAGCTCAACTGATTCTGCAGCCGTTACTACTCCCGATATACATCATGGTCTAACCCACCTCCTTTCCATATGTGGAGGCAGCTGTTTCATGTCTTGCTGGAAATCAAACGTATGAATCACACACAAAAAAATTTATTTAAGTTGTTATTTTTCTTTAGGACTCCACCGTTCCTTTGACAGAAGAAATACTCAATGGATTGTTGGGATCGTTTCTGTTTGCGTTAATTATTAACATGTGCCTGGCTAGCTCAGTCGGTAGAGCATGAGACTCTTAATTTCAGGGTCGTGGGTTCGAGCCCCACGTTGGGCGTTCAATTCCATGTGGTGTTAATCGAAACTTGGTTTCAATCAATGCGTATAGTTCAGTTCCCATAGTGTAGTGGATATCACGTCGGCCTAACACGCTGAAGGTCCTCAGTTCGATCCTGGGTGGGAACAAGACATAATTGGCATCCAGTTCTGATGTGGTTATTTATATTGTTAACTTAGATTCGGTTGTAAAACCCTTTTATAAAAAGGATCCTATTGTAAAATTCGTGTTCTCATATTGTAGCGGTTATCACGTCGGCCTCACACGCTGAAGGTGCTCAGTTTGATCCTGGGTGAGAACAGTCGGTTTTTGAAGTTTATCAATTTCACTGCAATCTGCGTGTCTGAGTAGTAACCAAAGGGCACGCCAAGTGGGGAGTCGGGTGAATTTTCCATATGGTCCCGCACAAGGCTTATAACTAGCTGATTACCACCAGAAGGCTCCCGAAAATGAAGTACACATGTTGTTTTTAGAGTAGTTTTGTTGTTTTGACGATTCAAAATTCCTTTAATTTGCTATTTTACGCGTCCCAAGTTTACTCATCATCAATGAAAGGAGTGCAAAGTAGCATAACTAATAAAGATAACCATAATTTGTTTAACTGTAGAGTTATCATGGTTGTACACCACTGATGACTAGGCAACGATGTATACGGAAAAGATACAGATGATTCTTAACCTATCATAAGGAGTCTCTAAGGATAAAAAAGAATATGTAAAAACTCCTATGCTACGCCCCTGGGTGGGATCGAACCACCGGCCTTCGGGTTTTTTTTTTTATATTTAAACGATTTATTGTCACAGGTAAGATTTAAATTGTTTTACAGAGACGTTGGGGCATTTGTGGCATTTGTGACATAAGTTGCATGTTGTGGCAAAGGAGGAAAATTACAGCGAATTAATTACATTTCGAGGCGGAATTGAAGGAGGACAAATGATTTTGGTGGAGATGAAGATTTACAATATGACATCTGGAGGGATGGGGGGGGGGTTCCAAGAGATAATAATTATGATGGGAGAAACTTGTTGTATGAAGGAAAGAAGGTATCTGTGGAGAAAGTTTTGTAGGAATATTTAGGGTTTAGAAGGTGACGTCTGTGGAGAGTTTTTGAATGAAGGAAGCGTGACCAGAGAGACTGTATTTCGTTTATTGCTGGGGTGAAGTTTTGGCTGCAGTCCAGACGGTGATTATGTAGGATTGGATGAGGGCCAGTATTTTCTTTTTATTGGGCCCATTTCCAACGTCTCCATTGATTGCTGATTTCAATGGTTTTAGACATCCGAGTTTTGTCAATTGAATACGGAGCCATAAACTGATGTCAACTTTCTCTTTACAAAGTAACATTAGATGGTCGTCAGTTTCTTGGCCAGCATTGCATAGAGGGCATTGGTCGTTGTTTGAAAGATTGAGACTATTGAGACGCATTTTGGTGGGAAGCTGGTTATGGTTAAAATCCCAGACCACTTCGGCGTTTTTCCCTTTGATTTTGGCCACCCAACGCCAGATGGAAGCCCAGTCAAGGTCCGGTTTCGCAATCTCTGTTCTCCCTGGTTGCCCTATGTTAGCGATCAGGTGATTGTAGGTAGCGCGGTGATTCGATACAGTTGACGATGTGAAGATGCCAGCTTTAAGTAGATCGGTGATGGTTGAAAGTGAGGTAGTGAAGTATGGATGCGATGAATGTGTTGCATTAAACCTAGGCTGGGTGATTTGTGGTCCCAACCAATAAACAGTTGCAGTTCTCTCAATAGCCTCGGGGTGGATTAAAGATTAGAAAATTTGCCGAGTGAAAAGGGACAGGAAGAATGGAAAAAGTAAAGTTACACCAAGCCCACCTTGAAGCCGGGGGCGGATCAAACATTAAGGGGTGGGTGCTCTCTTCGTTGTGCCCAAAGGAATTTGTTGCATTTTTGTTGGAGGAGAAGGGCTTGGGTTTTGTTGCAGGGAAGTACGTGGGCTATATGAACAAGTTGTGACAAAACATGTTGTTTAAGGAAAAGGATGCGACCATAAAAAGTGAAATGACGGTGTGTGTTTTTGATGAGAATATTTTGGATGATGTTGAGCTGTCTTTGCCAATTGTCTTTAACTGTTTTTTTTGTTTCGGAAGAAAAAGTAATTCCGAGAACTTTTAATTCATCTACTTGAGTTATCCAATCATATGGCCATTTATTTTTAGGATATGATTGTTTTAAATTGCCTCTATGGGGAATCGAACTCTTTTTTTTTTTTTTTGTAAAATTCTCTTTTATTATCTTTTGTTATCAGCTAATTGGTGCATTAAAACAAACGAAGCAAAAAAAACAAAATTTGGTCGTCGGATGCAGACGTTAGCAAAGGGATGTAGACGAAAATGTGGCAATGTTGGGGACTATAATAATAAACAAAACAAAAACAAAAACAAACAAATGCAATGTGTGTTGAGGTGGGATAATACCGTAAAATAAAACAAAACAAAAGTAAACAAAGCAGAAGACTTGGTAACAGAAAATATAAACAAAAATATTCAAAGGCCATTGATGTTGGGAAAAGGAAATACAAAATAAACAAAAATAAACAAAATATAATAAAATTTATGGTAAAGATTAGGTAGGACATAGGGATCTAGGTTGACGAAGGGCTTTCAATAGGCTCTCTACTTCTTCTTGACGTGGGACGCGAAGGTGACTTCTTTCCTTCCAGGTGATGAAGAGGTAAGCAGCCAGAAGAGTGAAAGAAAACTGGAGATTTCCTATTGGTCCAAAATGGCCACGTATCAAATCTTCCTTTGACGAACTGCAGCCCATCTGACGCATAGTTCCTTCCAACCAGCTCCAAACGGTGAGTCGTTCAGGACACTGGTACATCAGATGCTCATCGGTTTCCGGGTCTTGATTGCAGATTAGACATGTTGCGTCCTTGGTGGGGTCCAACCGATGGCATCTGGTCCTGGTAGGGAGAAGTCGCTGGTTGAACAGGAACATGGTCTCTCTGATGTTAGTTGGAAGGGCTGCAGTCTCCTTCCAGATTCGTGGCCAATCCAGATTAGGCCTCAGGATCTCCAGCTTTCCCATTGTCGTTACCTCCAGGATCCAATGGTTATATGTTTTCCGATGTACCATTGGATTCCCCTGCACCAGAATGGAAGATGCGAAAAGTTGCTTGATTTGATGCAGGGGTTCCTGAAGGTAATATGGTCTCTTCATGACTGCTACAGGTGTGGTGTTGTCCTTGTAGAGTGGCAATAAGGTTCGGAGAGGAAAGGACATCCAATACCGAAGTAGAGAGCTTTCTGGGCTGTTGGGGCCTATCAGGACTTTGTACAAGGGGCACAAGAAAAGGGAACGGTAAAAGAGGTGTGTGTTGACCATTCCCAGACCCCCTTCTTTGACAGTACGGAAAGTTACGGTTTTCTTCGGCCTTTCTACTTTTCCCATCCATAGAAATTTCATGACAGCCTTCGAAATCTGGTCAGCCATTTTTTTATTACAAGGTAATACCTGTGCAAAGTACACAGTTCCGGAGAGAGCCTTCGACTTAAGGAACATTACCCTCTGGTAAATATTAAACCGTCGACTGGCATTCTCTCGTAGAATACCATTTAAAGAGCAAAATGCATCATTCCAAACCCTACTAGCTGTCTCTACTATGGAATGGGAAAATTTAATTCCTAACAGGGACAATGTTGGCGCTGACACAAGCCACTCAAGAGGCCAAATTGATCTAGAGCTCCTAGTCCCGAGTCCCAGGGCTTTTGTTTTCTCCTTATTCATCCTTGCCTTTGTCCACTGACAGAACATATCAAGGATTTGTCCTGCCCTGGTAAAATCTTCGTCACAAGAAACGAAAATGGTGACGTCATCAACAAAGGCTCTGACAGTGAGTTTTTCATTAAACAATGATATACCCTTGAGAGCTCGAGATAAACGCACAAGTAATGGCTCAATGTATAGAACGAAGAGATGGACAGATAGGGGGCATCCCTGGCGAATCGACTGAATATCACTAATCACCCCAGCCACCTCCGATCCGTTGAGGATTGACATTCCTGTTACAGAATACATAATCTGTAACCAACGGACGAAAGTGGTGGGGTAACCCATGACATCCAGAATCCTCCAGAGGACTTCCCTGTTAACCAGGTCGTAGGCCTTTTCAAAGTCAACTCCAACAATGGCAGCGCCCATACCCCGAATCAAAGAGTTGGAAGAGTCATGGCATCCCCGGTCATCAACAAATTGAATGACATCTCTGTAAAGACTTAAATTATCAAAAATCAATCTACCAGGTACCCCACCTTTTTGATGAGGCCCTATGGTAGAAGATAGTGTCTGCCTCAATCGTCTCGCTAAGACAGATGCCATGACTTTGTAGTCACAATTCAAAAGAGAAATTGGCCGAAAATTAGAAATTCCACAAAGTCCCGAAGACTTAGGAATTAGCCTGATCGCCGCTTGGACCTGCGAAGACGTCAGAGTTTCCCTTTCCAGGATATGATTAAACATATCCAAGAAGTGGGGTGCGATCACGTCCCAAAATTCTACGTAAAACTCGTAAGGAATGCCATCAGTGCCAGGGGACTTGTTTGACTTCATTGCTATTAGAGCAGCTCTAATCTCAAGAAGGAAAATTGGTGCTGTTAGGTTTGGGGTTGGCTTAAAGCAATCTCTTACTCCTTCAAGGAACTCAGACCCTGCCAGTATGTCAGGAGAAGGTTGAGTCTTAAAAATTTTTGTAAAATGAGCAACAATTTCTGCTGAAATTTCCTCTTTGGTCGATAAGCAAGTGCCATTGGGGGCAATGATCTTATCAATGCAACATTTTCGATAATTATTCCTGGCACGATTTATGTGAAAAATACTTGCTTCCTCTACATCTGGCCCTTCGAAGCAGCGGGAACGAATCCCACACCCTTTGAGTGTGCTCTCCTCCCAAGACTTTGAAAATTTTCTCAACTGTTGAAAGGCAACCCAATCAAAGGTATCTGCTTCGGCCATTTCCTGTATGCAAGATTGATAGAAAAACTTAGTTTCTCTTATCAGCCTTGCTCTTTGCCTGGAATAATCCACCGAAATGCACTTGATACCCGGTTTCAGGACACTCTCCCACCAATTTGCTACATTACATTCCCTAAGAGGATGATTAGCAGATTCTTGAATAAAATTGGTTACATATTTCTGAAAACCTTCTTCTGACAATATTGAAGTATTTAGTTTCCACAATCCGGCAGGTGGTCTGCTACGATTTGGGAGATCAAGATTGCAAGTAAGTGTGGATTGTACCGACTGATGGTCACTAATCGATAAAGACTGCAAACAAATATTTAAAAATCTATCAGCAAACGATCGACTAGCATAAATCCTATCAAGCCTAGAAGAACCATCGTGGTAATGGAAAGTGTGGCCCGGATCACTATGATTTAGCTTTTTCCAGATGTCTACCAGATCAAGACCAGTAACCATCTCCTTCAAAGCATAGCTAACAACACTACTTGGGACAGGGAGGGATTGGATATTTGCCCTATCTTGGATGTCGTCAACACAATTAAAATCGCCCATCAACACGAAGGGCAGTCGAGTGGTAATCGAGTAGGCAGGAACGGTTTGACGAAGAAAATTGTTTCTCTCATTCCTTACCTGCTTACCTGACGGGGCATAGATATTAATAAACGTAAAACATTTTACGTCAATGGAGATAAGCCTTCCGTCAGTTTCAAGAAGCAGTCGAGAATACTCCAGACCATGTCTAATTAGAATGGCTGTTCCTTTTTTGTTGGGACCGACATTTGCTAGCAAGTGGTAACAGCTTTCAATAATTGGGCAAGAGTGAAAGGCTACCTCTTGAAGTCCTACGATATCTAAATTACCGTCCCTGCAGAAATTTAAAAGAATTTGACGTCGCTCGACTGATCGAATACCTCCAATGTTGATAGAAGCGATTTTTAATTGTGAAGTCATGTGTTAGGTTTCTTGAGTACGGGAATGCCTGAAGTGGGTTTCGAATTTTGGGGCGTCAGGGTAGGTTTAAATCGTTTGCTTCGTGGTACCGTGGGAATTTTCAGGGGGTCCTTAGTTTTGTCTGGATCAGTGGTATCAATTTCCCCCGTGTCGGGTTCCATTGATTCCATGATAATTGTCACTGTTTCCTGGTCTTCTGTCTCTGTGTCAGGTGCTGCTATTTTGGATTTTGAAATTGGTTTCAAAGGGTTGTCTTTCGGAGGTACAGATGCGGAAGTGGTAGCAGTGTCACATTCCATGGATTCAGTTTCCAAATTATTAGTACTTTCTGAGAGTGAATCTTGCGATTCACTTTCCAGAGGTACCTGGGAAACCATGGAATTTGCTACCACGGGAATTACTACGGGTGTCTGTTTAATAGTCTCTGTCTTTTTAGTCTTTTTGGCAACAGGTTTTTGGACAATGGTGGGTTCCTGGTTTCGTTTTAAAGTTGGGCAGTCGTAGCTAAAGTGTGTCTCTTCGTCGCAAAGTCTGCAAGTGGGCTTTTGTCCCTCATACTTAACCATGGCATGATAACTGCCAATGGTAATGTATGAGGGAATGTTTTTCGTCACCGTCATTCGTACAATCATCCAAGTGGCTAGGACAGGGTATAAAACTTCATCCTCTGCCACCCGATAGCGCTCCCACCGAGCTTCAATTACATTTCCAAATTCCTTAAGACGTGTCTGAACTATTCCCAAGTCTAGGTTCTGTGGAATCCCTGCAATTCGAACAAATTTCTCTTGAATATTGCTATCCCTGATGACTACACTAACTTCTTTCCCTCCAATTCAGTCCTGACGATACCACTGTGTTGGGACAAAAAATTTGAGGTATATGCCTCTGACGTAAACGTAATTCTAGCGACCTGGTTTCTCGTATCTAGCACAGCAACTAGGCCTAAGAGATCCTGAGCATCAACCTTCAAACTACGCACAAAACCATGAACCGTACGCATACTCAATTTCGGGAATTGAACCCCAAAATCAATATCTACACTATTGAGCCACTTGGCAGCCATTGTCCCCTAGACAATGTAAACAAACTGCCCAAAGGGGGGGAGGGGAAGGTCCCCACACACGTAAACAAACACACAAATAAAACAATTTGGGGCAAAACACAACAAAAACAGCTAAACTATACAAAATAAACACTCAAAAACACGAATATAACAACAAAAAGTAATAAAAAATAACAAAAACTCACAAAATGATGGAAAAACGGGAGAACACAAAAGAGTCTGCATCCGACGCAATTGGCCATTTACTTTTAGAATATGATTGTTTTTAATTGCCTCTATGGGGAATCGAACTCTTAACCTCAGGAACCCCAGCCGACGCCGCTGCCCACTGTGTCACTACAGGTCGTTGAATTTTATGTAGGGTTCAGATGCCAAGACCAAGTAATTTTGTCTTCCCCTTGTTAATACGTGCATTTGTCCAGGCACAAAATTCCAGAATAATCTCGCATGCACGACGTACATCTTTCATTGATGAGGCAAAAACTACAAGATCATCTACATATGCACGAACTTGGATGCGTTTTCCGTAGTGTTCAATTCCGTCAATACCCCTAGACAAGCAAACTAAAAGCGGTTCAATATAGAGGGCAAACAGATGGACTGACAGAGGGCACCCCTGTCGCACGGATTGTGCATTGTCCACAGTACCTACTATGTCATTACCGTTCAATGGGCATAGTTCAGTTATACTGTACAGTGTTTTTAACCAATCAACAAACAGGGGAGGGTAGCCCATGGCTGTCATCACTTCCCACAGTACGTCTCGGTTGACAAGGTCATATGCTTTCTCCAAATTGTACGCGATAATGGCGGCCGGTTTGAGGGAAGATACTTCTTTTGATTTACGGCCTGTATTATCGATGACATCTCGAATTAAACACAAGCTGTCAAAGATATAGCGGACAGGTACACCACCTTTTTGATGTGAATCTAGAGAGTTTTGAAGAGAATTTCTCAGACGAAAAGCCAATACTGACGCGATTAACTTGTAATCGGTATTTAACAATGAAATTGGCCGGTAATCTGTGATTTTACTCGGTGCTGGGATTTTTGGGACTAATCTAATAGCTGCCCTTCCCTGCGACGGTTGAAGTTTTCTTTTGTCGAGGACACAAATCATCATCTCTAGAAAATGAACACCAATAACATCCCAGAATTTTAAATAAAACTCAAAAGGAATGCCATCTGTACCTGGGGCCTTGTTCTTTTTAGTTGCCCTAAGTGCGTTGTTAATTTCCTCTACTGTAAATGGAGACACTAGTGGATTGTCACTCTCCGGGATCGAACCTAGTACTCCTCGATTGAACGCTTGAGCGTTTAACGACTGAGCTACTACTGATAGACCCGGGTCGTTTTTAGTGGGTTTTGTGCGGTTAAGTGCACCTCTAATCCCTTCTATAAATTTTCCAGCTAAATGGGTATTAAGGGCGGGCTGGTTCTGAAAGATTCCACTGAAATGTTTAATTATTTCTAGGTTAATTTGCTCAGGTTGGGTAATTTTACAGTTATCATTAGTTTTGAGTTGGGTGATCAGAGACTTCTGGAAATTACTCGTTGACTTGTTCATATGAAAGGTAGATGTCTCTTCTTCGGCTGTACTTTGAACGCGTGAACGTATTGCAAATCCCCTCAATGCTTCTCGCTCCCAGGCTAGAAACTCACGTTTCAACTCCATGTAGCGCGCATGATTGAGATTTGCATTGTTCACGGTTTCTTTTAGTTGATGTTGGAGTAATTTCCGTTTGACTCTCTGGTCACAGATTCTCTTTTACAATAATTAATTGATAAACGCCTGAGGCCAGGTTTGAAAATATTCTCCCACCAGTGGTCTACGTTTCCAATACGGGATGTATGTTGGGACATTTCTTCAATAAAGACATGCACCAATTTTATATATTCTTCCTCCTCGAGGATTGATGTGTTGAGTTTCCATAAAACCCTTGACTTGTTTTTCACTACACGAGGAGGGGTGGTACTGTTTATATACCCTACGATTGGTCTGTGATCCCCGAGTGGTAACTCGTGCAAATGGATATCAGAAAATTTTACGTGGTGCTGACAATAAATTCGGTCTAATCTAGCCTGGCTAGTCGCACAAAAGTACGTCCAACAAGGTTCATTTTTCCGAATATCTCTCCAGACATCTGTTAATGAAAGGGCTTTTACTAAATCTCGGAGGGGTTCTAGTAGTGCTAGTCTAATTTTAGGTGGTGTTGTCTTGCTACTTTTCCGGTCATCGATCTCGTCAACGGCATTAAAATCTCCCAATATAATTGCTGGTGCCTTATACTGGGCAACATAAGCCGGAATAGTTTCCCGGAGGAAAGAATCCCTATAAGTTTAATTTTGGTCACCAGATGGGGCGTAAATACACACAAAAGCAAAACCCTTTACTTCCATGGCTATCAACCTCCCCTCCGGTTCAAACAAAATGTTGTTGACGCTCAGGCCGTGTCGTACTAGGATGGCTGTCCCATGTTTTCTAGGGCCGAGGTTTGTGTGCATCTGGTAATGGTTAGTAAATACGGTGTTATAGTTGAATACTACTTCTTGCAAACATATAATATCAAGTTTTTGATGTAAAAAGAAATTGAGCATTATTTGAAGTTTGTCAGGTGACGATATTCTGTTGATATTATATGTCGCGATGTTAATCATGATTAAAATTTAAAATTGGGTTTTGGGGATTGGGTCTTGTTATCGTTGCCTTTTTTCCTTCTAACGACCTCCATTGCTTTGAGAGTTTTATCTGCTATAGAAGTCGATTGAGTGCTGAGGGGGACGCCCAAAGATTCCTGAGTCTCGCTCACATGACTAGCCTTCTGGCTGTCAAGTGACCGTTGGCCTGGCTGCATAATCCCATCAGAAAAGGAAATGTCTTCCTCAGGGTTTGAAACCGAACAGAGCTCGGTTGCATCCATCTCTTCATCAACATCGTTATCCATCTGATCTATCATGGATGGAATGGATGGTACTCCAGGTGCAATTGTATCGAGTGGCACATCGTCCCCCCCCGAAAGGGTGGGAAAAGAATTGGTGTCCACACCCAGTATCGAAACTGATACCTCTCGAGTCGGAGAACCGAGTTCAAGCAAACGAGCTACACCGGTTTCTATTTCCTCAGCTTCCTCGACGGGGGAATGGGAAGAGGCAGTACGACTCCTTCTTTTTGATTGTTTTTGTTGGTCGCGGAATTCCCTCGTCTCTTTCATTTTCTTTTTCCTTACCGAATAAGACGCCACAGACGAATCCACACAGCTAGTGTCTTCAGCGTCAGAATCGGTGTCAGAAAGAGACTCAGCTTCATTGGGTTTCGAAATTGGATCCTCCGGAGCTGTATCAAAAACGACTACAGTCGACATCGTTGACCTCTGGGCTAACTCGGGAAATGAATCAGCGTCAACAGTTGGAGCAATTGGCATTTTCCCGCCACCAGTCGGCCCTGTCTCCTGGGGCTTCCTAACAATTTTAACTGTCCCACGATTTGTTAGTACACTACTATAGCTACGTGTTCCCATGGGGTCTTTTAAAATGGTGCTGGGGGTGGTTAAACTACGGGGTTGCTTGGGGCAATTAGCTAAGACATGGGTGGGAGAATCACACATGCGGCATGTGTGCATTTGTCCTGCATAAGACACCATTAGTGGATCCTTGTAGCTTCCAAAGGTGATAAAAGATGGGATGCCCTTGTGGATCTCCATATCCACATTGACAACTCCAGTCTTTATCCCGTTCCACCTTGGAAGCGACCTATCCTGATACGTGTCCCAAAACACCCGAGAAATCACTCCAAACTCGCGCAATCTCTTGTTTAGCAGACTAAGGTCATCATCGAAATTGAAATGTTGAATTCTAACGCGTACGAGGTTAACTGACCTATCTCTAACTCTAATTCGGACCTCCTTGCCACTAATGACTACAGATTCTTTTGCACTAAATTTATTCAAGAATTCAATATGGTCTTTGACGGTCTTGAACCCAATTCGGAAAACGCAAAAAGCTCGTCCTGGTAGGCGAGAAACAGCATCAAAGATGCTGTCAGATTCATTACTATCATGCTCGAAACATTCGTAGAATTCGTGCCTGGTCACTTCAGTATTACCAAAAGAGATTTCGGCAGTACGTGGCCAGACGTCTGGGGATTCCATTCCCATTTTACCCACAACAAAGGGGCAAAGAGGCGGGAAAAATGCAAAAAAGAAAAAAAAGGGCCAATACCAAAATGGCGCCTTAAAAAACAAACAAGAAAAACAAACGAATTACAATATACAATACAAACAAAAGAGAGAGAGAGAGAAAAAAAAAGGAAACAAAACAGTTTTTTTGGACTCACCGCAAGATGTCACTCTTCGGAGATCAGATAGACACGTCTGTTAATAGCCGAACGCGCTAGCAAATTGCGCCACAAAGGCATCTGAATTATTGGGGCAGACGAAAGGTTTTTTTTTCTTCTTCTTCTTCTTCTTCTTCTTCTTCTCCGGAATTTTGATGTCCAATTATTTTGTTAACACCGCTTAAACTCTTTGCGTTTTCCCTGAACGAAACCTGTTAGGTAGGTGGTGTTCTGCCGTGTTAGGCCATCTTGTGAAGGACTCAGAAACCAAGCCACTAGCGCACTTGACATTCTACCGGTAGATGGCGTATCCAGAATGTCACAATAGCAGACGGAAGACAAAAATGTGACCGTGAGCCGAGAAGCAAACGCTGTTTTCATCTTTGCTGGTTTGCTACGATGACCGTTATTTGGAATCAAAGCAATGTAAGATTTTTTGTTTTTGGTTTGTTTGAAGGTTTCCTCATTTTGCGTGACATGGACACCCTTATTTTCGACCAAGATAAAAAAAATTGGAAAATTTGTCGGCTTCTTCATTTTTCGAGACATGGATACCATGATTTTGGATCAAGGTAATGTAAGACTTATTTGAAAATATGTGGGTTTCATAATTTGTCGTCGCATGATCAAAGAAACTACGTGGTGTTAATGTATTGAATAACATAGGCATGTATTACGTAGCCCGGTTAGCTCAGTTGGTAGAGCGCGGGACTTTTAATCCTGAGGTCGAGGGTTCAATTCCCTCATCGGGCGTAATTTGAAGAGTTTTCTTTCCAGCGAGTTCTCATTACCGGTGTTTTCGTAAAGTTTGTATGATATTGAAATCATCCGCTAACGCATTAGGGCTCAATACCTCAACGTGGTGGAAGTAATCAGACGAGGTGACCGAGTGGTTAAGGTGATGGACTGCTAATCCATTGTGTATGGCACGCTTGGGTTCGAATCCCATCTTCGTCGGGAAACTTAAAGTAGAGGTCAATTTCGATGCCAAAGATGTTTGTCATAGTCAAGTGTACATCCTTGAGAAAACATTGATTGCTGCATTCAATTAAGAAAGCCTCATTTGTTATAAGTGATTCTATGGTGTTTGATCATTTGTTAGCAGTGGTTCTATGGTGTAATGGTTAGCACTTCAGACTCTGACTCTGACAATCTGAGTTCAAATTTCGGTATAACCTTTATTATCGTACCGTGGTATTTCTTGTTTTACATGCAGCATTTAGAAACCAACCAGCCCTTACAGAGATTGACTGTTAGTGAAAAAAATTTAGTTACTTTACTTAACACTGCCCCGAGTGAGGTTCGAACTCACGAACTCGAGATTATGAGACTCGCGCGCTGCCTACTGCGCTATCGAGGCATGTATGTATATTCAACACATTCGATCCAGAAACAATCCTATGATACCGTAAACTCTTTACTACCTAAATGAATAAACAACTTAATTTGTTAGCACGCGCAACTAAAATCTGGTGATCTGTACCAAGAGTAGAAACTCCCATAGTTCATGTGAAAGAAATAAGTGAATAATATGCTTTCAGTATTTGATGTCCAATTATTTTGTTAACACGGCTTAAACTCTGTGCGTTTTCCCTGAACGAAACCTGTTAGGTAGGTGGTGTTCTGCCGTGTTAGGCCATCTTGTGAAGGACTCAGAAACCAAGCCACTAGCGCACTTGACCTTCAGCGTGTTAGGCCGACGTGATAACCACTACACTATGGGAACTGAATTATATGAATTGATTGAAACCAAGTTTCAATTAAGACCACATGGAATTGAACGCCCAACGTGGGGCTCGAACCCACGACCCTCGAGTCTCATGCTCTACCAACTGAGCTAGCCAGGCACAAGTTAATGGTTAACGCAAACAGAAACGATCCCAACAATCCATTGAGTATTTCTTCTGTCAAAGGAACGGTGGAGTCCTAAAGAAAAATAACAACTTAAATAAATTTTTTTTGTGTGTGATTCATACGTTTGATTTCCAGCAAGACATGAAACAGCTGCCTCCACATATGGAAAGGAGGTGGGTTAGACCATGTCAAGTGCGCTATGTCACATTGTGAATTTTCCATATGGTCCCGCACAAGGCTTATAACTAGCTGATTACCACCAGAAGGCTCCCGAAAATGAAGTACACATGTTGTTTTTAGAGTAGTTTTGTTGTTTTGACGATTCAAAATTCCTTTAATTTGCTATTTTACGCGTCCCAAGTTTACTCATCATCAATGAAAGGAGTGCAAAGTAGCATAACTAATAAAGATAACCATAATCTGTTTAACTGTAGAGTTATCATGGTTGTACACCACTGATGACTAGGCAACGATGTATACGGAAAAGATACAGATGATTCTTAACCTATCATAAGGAGTCTCTAAGGATAAAAAAGAATATGTAAAAACTCCTATGCTACGCCCCTGGGTGGGATCGAACCACCAGCCTTCCGGTTAACACCCGAACGCGCTAGCCAATTGCGCCACAAAGGCATCTGAATTAATTGGGGGAAACGGAAACTTTGTGCTTCTTTACGACTGAGAGAAACGTAATGTGTTCATTCTCCAACCCTTTTGGTAATCCCAGAAACAACAATTGGGCACCATTTATCTAGTTTATGCTGCTACTGTCAGTGACAGGATACAAATGTTTAGTAAATAAAACCGGAAACAGACGGCTTCTTCCAGACGTCAGATGGCGCTGATGTTTTTAAATATTTTTTCCCTTCGTTACCACCATCAAGTTTACCAGGAGTAGAAATGGAAGTACTCTTCTCACGGAAGAAATTGAGCTACACTCGTTCTGCTCCAGAGATGGCGTCGCGGCTGGTAAGTTCCAAACTAACAAATATTTTAGGTTTTATCGAATCAAATAATTTACATTTTATTCGTATCACTGAGACGAATCCAATGCTCATTTGGGAAATATTCGTTTACAATTCATCGTTGGAGAAATTTAGGGTAAAAGTTTGTATCACGTGATCTACCTTATGGACACGTGTGATAAAGAGGAAGGGCTAGTTCGGAAACGTTTACTTTCATTACCTTAACCCTTGAATCTTTGCTTTCTTTCTCTCATTCCCTCTCTTCAGAAATTCCAATTAACCAGCCGCAAACGCCATCTCTGGAGCTTAACACGCGTAGCTCAACTGATTCTGCAGCCGTTACTACTCCCGATATACATCATGGTCTAGCCCACCTCCTTTCCATATGTGGAGGCAGCTGTTTCATGTCTTGCTGGAAATCAAACGTATGAATCACACACAAAAAAAATTTATTTAAGTTGTTATTTTTCTTTAGGACTCCACCATTCCTTTGACAGAAGAAATACTCAATGGATTGTTGGGATCGTTTCTGTTTGCGTTAACCATTAACATGTGCCTGGCTAGCTCAGTCGGTAGAGCATGAGACTCTTAATCTCAGGGTCGTGGGTTCGAGCCCCACGTTGGGCGTTCAATTCCATGTGGTCTTAATCGAAACTTGGTTTCAATCAATGCGTGTAATTCAGTTCCCATAATGTAGTGGTTATCACGTCGGCCTAACACGCTGAAGGTCCTCAGTTCGATCCTGGGTGGGAACAAGACATCCTTTGCATACAGTTCTGATGTGGTTATTTATATTGTTAACTTAGATTCGGTTGTAAAACCCTTTTATAAAAAGGATCCTATTGTAAAATTCGTGTTCTCATAGTGTAGCGGTTATCACGTCGGCCTCACACGCTGAAGGTCCTCAGTTCGATCCTGGGTGAGAACAGTCGGTTTTTGAAGTTTATCAATTTCACTGCAATCTGCGTGTCTGAGTAGTAACCAAAGGGCACGCCAAGTGGGGAGTCGGGTGAATTTTCCATATGGTCCCGCACAAGGCTTTTAACTAGCTGATTACCACCAGAAGACTCCCGAAAATGAAGTACACATGTTGTTTTTAGAGTAGTTTTGTTGTTTTGACGATTCAAAATTCCTTTAATTTGCTATTTTACGCGTCCCAAGTTTACTCATCATCAATGAAAGGAGTGCAAAGTAGCATAACTAATAAAGATAACCATAATCTGTTTAACTGTAGAGTTATCATGGTTGTACACCACTGATGACTAGGCAACGATGTATACGGAAAAGATACAGATGATTCTTAACCTATCATAAGGAGTCTCTAAGGATAAAAAAGAATATGTAAAAACTCCTATGCTACGCCCCTGGGTGGGATCGAACCACCAGCCTTCCGGTTAACAGCCGAACGCGCTAGCCAATTGCGCCACAAAGGCATCTGAATTAATTGGGGGAAACGGATACTTTGTGCTTCTTTACGACTGAGAGAAACGTAATGTGTTCATTCTCCAACCCTTTTGGTAATCCCAGAAACAACAATTGGGCACCATTTATCTAGTTTATGCTGCTACTGTCAGTGACAGGATACAAATGTTTAGTAAATAAAACCGGAAACAGACGGCTTCTTCCAGACGTCAGATGGCGCTGATGTTTTTAAATATTTTTTCCCTTCGTTACCACCATCAAGTTTACCAGGAGTAGAAATGGAAGTACTCTTCTCACGGAAGAAATTGAGCTACACTCGTTCTGCTCCAGAGATGGCGTCGCGGCTGGTAAGTTCCAAACTAACAAATATTTTAGGTTTTATCGAATCAAATAATTTACATTTTATTCGTATCACTGAGACGAATCCAATGCTCATTTGGGAAATATTCGTTTACAATTCGTCGTTGGAGAAATTTAGGGTAAAAGTTTGTATCACGTGATCTACCTTATAGACACGTGTGATAAAGAGGAAGGGCTAGTTCGGAAACGTTTACTTTCATTACCTTAACCCTTGAATCTTTGCTTTCTTTCTCTCATTCCCTCTCTTCAGAAATTCCAATTAACCAGCCGCAAACGCCATCTCTGGAGCTTAACACGCGTAGCTCAACTGATTCTGCAGCCGTTACTACTCCCGATATGCATCATGGTCTAACCCACCTCCTTTCCATATGTGGAGGCAGCTGTTTCATGTCTTGCTGGAAATCAAACGTATGAATCACACACAAAAAAAAATTTATTTAAGTTGTTATTTTTCTTTAGGACTCCACCATTCCTTTGACAGAAGAAATACTCAATGGATTGTTGGGATCGTTTCTGTTTGCGTTAACCATTAACATGTGCCTGGCTAGCTCAGTCGGTAGAGCATGAGACTCTTAATCTCAGGGTCGTGGGTTCGAGCCCCACGTTGGGCGTTCAATTCCATGTGGTCTTAATCGAAACTAGGTTTCAATCAATGCGTGTAATTCAGTTCCCATAGTGTAGTGGTTATCACGTCGGCCTAACACGCTGAAGGTCCTCAGTTCGATCCTGGGTGGGAACAAGACATCCTTTGCATACAGTTCTGATGTGGTTATTTATATTGTTAACTTAGATTCGGTTGTAAAACCCTTTTATAAAAAGGATCCTATTGTAAAATTCGTGTTCTCATAGTGTAGCGGTTATCACGTCGGCCTCACACGCTGAAGGTCCTCACTTCGATCCTGGGTGAGAACAGTCGGTTTTTGAAGTTTGTCAATTTCACTGCAATCTGCGTGTCTGAGTAGTAACCAAAGGGCACGCCAAGTGGGGAGTCGGGTGAATTTTCCATATGGTCCCGCACAAGGCTTTTAACTAGCTGATTACCACCAGAAGACTCCCGAAAATGAAGTACACATGTTGTTTTTAGAGTAGTTTTGTTGTTTTGACGATTCAAAATTCCTTTAATTTGCTATTTTACGCGTCCCAAGTTTACTCATCATCAATGAAAGGAGTGCAAAGTAGCATAACTAATAAAGATAACCATAATCTGTTTAAATGTAGAGTTATCATGGTTGTACACCACTGATGACTAGGCAACGATGTATACGGAAAAGATACAGATGATTCTTAACCTATCATAAGGAGTCTCTAAGGATAAAAAAGAATATAAAAAAACTCCTATGCTACGCCCCTGGGTGGGATCGAACCACCAGCCTTCCGGTTAACAGCCGAACGCGCTAACCAATTGCGCCACAAATGCATCTGAATTAATTGGGGGAAACGGAAACTTTGTGCTTCTTTACGACTGAGAGAAACGTAATGTGTTCATTCTCCAACCCTTTTGGTAATCCCAGAAACAACAATTGGGCACCATTTATCTAGTTTATGCTGCTACTGTCAGTGACAGGATACAAATATTTAGTAAATAAAACCGGAAACAGACGGCTTCTTCCAGACGTCAGATGGCGCTGATGTTTTTAAATATTTTTTCCCTTCGTTACCACCATCAAGTTTACCAGGAGTAGAAATGGAAGTACTCTTCTCACGGAAGAAATTGAGCTACACTCGTTCTGCTCCAGAAATGGCGTCGCGGCTGGTAAGTTCCAAACTAACAAATATTTTAGGTTTTATCGAATCAAATAATTTACATTTTATTCGTATCACTGAGACGAATCCAATGCTCATTTGGGAAATATTCGTTTACAATTCGTCGTTGGAGAAATTTAGGGTAAAGTTTGTATCACGTGATCTACCTTATGGACACGTGTGATAAAGAGGAAGGGCTAGTTTGGAAACGTTTACTTTCATTACCTTAACCCTTGAATCTTTGCTTTCTTTCTCTCATTCCCTCTCTTCAGAAATTCCAATTAACCAGCCGCAAACGCCATCTCTGGAGCTTAACACGCGTAGCTCAACTGATTCTGCAGCCGTTACTACTCCCGATATACATCATGGTCTAACCCACCTCCTTTCCATATGTGGAGGCAGCTGTTTCATGTCTTGCTGGAAATCAAACGTATGAATCACACACAAAAAAAAATTTATTTAAGTTGTTATTTTTCTTTAGGACTCCACCATTCCTTTGACAGAAGAAATACTCAATGGATTGTTGGGATCGTTTCTGTTTGCGTTAACCATTAACATGTGCCTGGCTAGCTCAGTCGGTAGAGCATGAGACTCTTAATCTCAGGGTCGTGGGTTCGAGCCCCACGTTGGGCGTTCAATTCCATGTGGTCTTAATCGAAACTTGGTTTCAATCAATGCGTGTAATTCAGTTCCCATAGTGTAGTGGTTATCACGTCGGCCTAACACGCTGAAGGTCCTCAGTTCGATCCTGGGTGGGAACAAGACATCCTTTGCATACAGTTCTGATGTGGTTATTTATATTGTTAACTTAGATTCGGTTGTAAAACCCTTTTATAAAAAGGATCCTATTAAAAAATTCGTGTTCTCATAGTGTAGCGGTTATCACGTCGGCCTCACACGCTGAAGGTCCTCAGTTCGATCCTGGGTGAGAACAGTCGGTTTTTGAAGTTTATCAATTTCACTGCAATCTGCGTGTCTGAGTAGTAACCAAAGGGCACGCCAAGTGGGGAGTCGGGTGAATTTTCCATATGGTCCCGCACAAGGCTTTTAACTAGCTGATTACCACCAGAAGACTCCCGAAAATGAAGTACACATGTTGTTTTTAGAGTAGTTTTGTTGTTTTGACGATTCAAAATTCCTTTAATTTGCTATTTTACGCGTCCCAAGTTTACTCATCATCAATGAAAGGAGTGCAAAGTAGCATAACTAATAAAGATAACCATAATCTGTTTAACTGTAGAGTTATCATGGTTGTACACCACTGATGACTAGGCAACGATGTATACGGAAAAGATACAGATGATTCTTAACCTATCATAAGGAGTCTCTAAGGATAAAAAAGGATATGTAAAACCTCCCTATGCTACGCCCCTGGGTGGGATCGAACCACCAGCCTTCCGGTTAACAGCCGAACGCGCTAGCCAATTGCGCCACAAATGCATCTGAATTAATTGGGGGAAACGGAAACTTTGTGCTTCTTTACGACTGAGAGAAACGTAATGTGTTCATTCTCCAACACTTTTGGTAATCCCAGAAACAACAATTGGGCACCATTTATCTAGTTTATGCTGCTACTGTCAGTGACAGGATACAAATGTTTAGTAAATAAAACCGGAAACAGACGGCTTCTTCCAGACGTCAGATGGCGCTGATGTTTTTAAATATTTTTTCCTTCGTTACCACCATCAAGTTTACCAGGAGTAGAAATGGAAGTACTCTTCTCACGGAAGAAATTGAGCTACACTCGTTCTGCTCCAGAGATGGCGTCATGGCTGGTAAGTTCCAAACTAACAAATATTTTAGGTTTTATCGAATCAAATAATTTACATTTTATTCGTATCACTGAGACGAATCCAATGCTCATTTGGGAAATATTCGTTTACAATTCGTCGTTGGAGAAATTTAGGGTAAAAGTTTGTATCACGTGATCTACCTTATGGACACGTGTGATAAAGAGGAAGGGCTAGTTCGGAAACGTTTACTTTCATTACCTTAACCCTTGAATCTTTGCTTTCTTTCTCTCATTCCCTCTCTTCAGAAATTCCAATTAACCAGCCGCAAACGCCATCTCTGGAGCTTAACACGCGTAGCTCAACTGATTCTGCAGCCGTTACTACTCCCGATATACATCATGGTCTAACCCACCTCCTTTCCATATGTGGAGGCAGCTGTTTCATGTCTTGCTGGAAATCAAACGTATGAATCACACACAAAAAAATTTATTTAAGTTGTTATTTTTCTTTAGGACTCCACCATTCCTTTGACAGAAGAAATACTCAATGGATTGTTGGGATCGTTTCTGTTTGCGTTAACCATTAACATGTGCCTGGCTAGCTCAGTCGGTAGAGCATGAGACTCTTAATCTCAGGGTCGTGGGTTCGAGCCCCACGTTGGGCGTTCAATTCCATGTGGTCTTAATCGAAACTTGGTTTCAATCAATGCGTGTAATTCAGTTCCCATAGTGTAGTGGTTATCACGTCGGCCTAACACGCTGAAGGTCCTCAGTTCAATCCTGGGTGGGAACAAGACATCCTTTGCATACAGTTCTGATGTGGTTATTTATATTGTTAACTTAGATTCGGTTGTAAAACCCTTTTATAAAAAGGATCCTATTGTAAAATTCGTGTTCTCATAGTGTAGCGGTTATCACGTCGGCCTCACACGCTGAAGGTCCTCAGTTCGATCCTGGGTGAGAACAGTCGGTTTTTGAAGTTTATCAATTTCACTGCAATCTGCGTGTCTGAGTAGTAACCAAAGGGCACGCCAAGTGGGGAGTCGGGTGAATTTTCCATATGGTCCCGCACAAGGCTTTTAACTAGCTGATTACCACCAGAAGACTCCGAAAATGAAGTACACATGTTGTTTTTAGAGTAGTTTTGTTGTTTTGACGATTCAAAATTCCTTTAATTTGCTATTTTACGCGTCCCAAGTTTACTCATCATCAATGAAAGGAGTGCAAAGTAGCATAACTAATAAAGATAACCATAATCTGTTTAACTGTAGAGTTATCATGGTTGTACACCACTGATGACTAGGCAACGATGTATACGGAAAAGATACAGATGATTCTTAACCTATCATAAGGAGTCTCTAAGGATAAAAAAGAATATGTAAAAACTCCTATGCTACGCCCCTGGGTGGGATCGAACCACCAGCCTTCCGGTTAACAGCCGAACGCGCTAGCCAATTGCGCCACAAAGGCATTTGAATTAATTGGGGGAAACGGAAACTTTGTGCTTCTTTACGACTGGAGAGAAACGTAATGTGTTCATTCTCCAACCCTTTTGGTAATCCCAGAAACAACAATTGGGCACCATTTATCTAGTTTATGCTGCTACTGTCAGTGACAGGATACAAATATTTAGTAAATAAAACCGGAAACAGACGGCTTCTTCCAGACGTCAGATGGCGCTGATGTTTTTAAATATTTTTTCCCTTCGTTACCACCATCAAGTTTACCAGGAGTAGAAATGGAAGTACTCTTCTCACGGAAGAAATTGAGCTACACTCGTTCTGCTCCAGAGATGGTGTCGTGGCTGGTAAGTTCCAAACTAACAAATATTTTAGGTTTTATCGAATCAAATAATTTACATTTTATTCGTATCACTGAGACGAATCCAATGCTCATTTGGGAAATATTCGTTTACAATTCATCGTTGGAGAAATTTAGGGTAATTTAGGGTAAAAAGAAATGGAAGTACTCTTCTCACTCTTCTTCTTCTTCTTCTTCTTCTTCTTCTTCTTCTTCTTCTTCTTCTTCTTCTTCTTCTTCTTCTTCTTCTTCTTCTTCTTCTTCTTCTTCTTCTTCTTCTTCTTCTCCGGAATTTTGATGTCCAATTATTTTGTTAACACCGCTTAAACTCTTTGCGTTTTCCCTGAACGAAACCTGTTAGGTAGGTGGTGTTCTGCCGTGTTAGGCCATCTTGTGAAGGACTCAGAAACCAAGCCACTAGCGCACTTGACATTCTACCGGTAGATGGTGTATCCAGAATGTCACAATAGCAGACGGAAAACAACAATGTGACCGTGTCGGCTTCTTCATTTTTCGAGACATGGATACCGTGATTTTGGATCAAGGTAATGTAAAGACTTATTTGAAAATATGTGGTTTTCATAATTTGTCGTCGCTATGATCAAAGAAACTACGTGGTGTTAATATATTGAATAACATAGGCATGTATTACAGTAGCCCGGTTAGCTCAGTTGGTAGAGCGCGGGACTTTTAATCCTGAGGTCGAGGGTTCAATTCCTCATCGGGCGTAATTTGAAGAGTTTTCTTTCCAGCGAGTTCTCTTTACCGGTGTTTTCAAGTAGTTGTATGATATTGAAATCATCCGCTAACGCATTAGGGCTCAATACCTCAACGTGGTGGAAGTAATCGGACGAGGTGACCGAGTGGTTAAGGTGATGGACTGCTAATCCATTGTGCATTGCACGCGTGGGTTTCGAATCCCATCTTCGTCGGGAAACTTAAACTAGAGGTCAATTTCGATGCCAAAGATGTTTGTCATAGTCAAGTGTACATCCTTGAGAAAAACATTGATTGCTGTATTCAATTAAGAAAGCCTCATTTGTTATAAGTGATTCTATGGTGTTTGATCATTTGTTAGCAGGGGTTCTATGGTGTAATGGTTAGCACTTCAGACTCTGACTCTGACAATCTGAGTTCAAATCTCGGTAGAACCCTTTATTATCGTACCGTGGTATTTCTTGTTTTACATACAGCATTTAGAAACCAACCAGCTCTTGCAGAGATTGACTGTTAGTGGAAAAAATTTAGTTAGTTTACTTAATACTGCCCCGAGTGAGGTTCGAACTCACGACCTCGAGATTATGAGACTCGCGCGCTGCCTACTGCGCTATCGAGGCATGTATGTATATTCAAACACATTCGATCGAGAAACAATTCGGATAAAGTCTATTTTACCCGACCAAATTTACTTTATTGTTACTTTACTTTTACTAAATTCAGAGAAGCAAGTATACTGAACTGATCTGTATCTACTTGTAAACTGAATAAATGTTCTGCGTAAATTCCAATGTTGCCAACTGTTGGAATGCAATGTTGCCGTCATTAATTGGTAATATAGATTAAATACGTGTATACATATTGCAAAATATTTGTATGGAATCATTACTCTGTCTAGCTCAGTGGTATAGCATTGGATTGTTAAGAAAAAGGATCTAGGATCAAATCTAGTTGTTGGATGTAAATTTATTATTATATGTTTAGTATTCTGTTTATTCAATTGGTTATTAAGTTGATAAAGTGATTCTAGTATTTACTTTAGTAGTATTACGACATTTTATACTCATACATACTATTTTATACTATACATACTATTTTTTACATCATCATACTATACTATACTATACTATATTATACTATACTATACTATCGTGTTCGTCTGCTAATCCAACTGAACGAGTGTTTTTTTATCTCTCCCCTATATTTTCTCTCACCATTTCGGTGAGTTCTTAATCAACTGGCCATATTTTTGATTTGTTTTACTGCCGGTAATCTCCTGCTAACGGTGTCAGTCATTCAATTTTTCTCGTACGCTGTATATTTTTGTCCACAAGTGACATTGGCCAAGCCACCAACATGAGTAAGGGCGACGGTGGCGACACCCTCTGTGGGCAGAATCGTCAACCCAGCCAAAACACCTGTATCTTCTGTCAAAGGGATACAACGGAAAAAAAGATTCCAAATATTGCAGCAAACCATGCTTTCAAGACTCCCAGAAGGCCCCACAGCAAGAATGTCTTCCTCATCAACAGCATTAATCAAGCATCTTCCCAGCCGTCTACAGAAACTGAGACATTCACTCCACCCCAAAACCAGTACCAAGTCAAAACGCCCGCTGTCAGCTAACTCCAGCATCGACGAGTCTAGAGCTGACCCAAGAAAACTCGTTGCGAGGATCTCTCCAGCTTCACAGAAGATCCTGAGCTCTCGCATCTTGACTCTCTCCCCCAAAGAAGCTGTCAGCTCTAAACCCCGTGCTGCTCTCGACCTTGCAAAGGCCCCAACACGACCACATCGCCAAGCTGGAAGCTGGTTAACGTTAACGTAGCCTAGCTTTCGCGGACTCGATGACCCTACGATACATGAATCAGCAATCGTCATCTTCCAATCCGCCACCTTCCAGTGATACTCCACTGCCGTCCACATCGACTTACTCTCAAGCCGTAAAAGGCCGTCAAGCACCCGTTCTCGTTGCCAGCTACGCCGCATCTGCAAAGCCTGCTGATCGCATCTCTCGCCGGTATGGAGGAGCTGCTTGGTTCCAGTGGTGGTGGCCCTGTTCCTGCCTCTGTCAGACAAAAAGACAACAACATCATCGTCCGATTAGCTGATCCAGCTGACCTCGATCGGGCCAAAACCATCTTGGAATCCAAAGCCGGACCAGACAGTATCAATGTTTTTAACTCTGTTTCACGTCCATCTAAATTTTCCCGGCTGTTGCCCTTTTGTCAATCTTAGCTATCTACCCAGCCTTAAGAGAAGAGTTGATGTTAAGGAATCGTGGCCTGAGAGGAAAAATTGAGTCTGTGTCCCAACTGTTCGCCAAACCTGACTCCCCAAAAAGGCCATGTAAAATTCTATTCAACTGCAAGGTAGCCAGAGATCACGCTCTGGCTGAAGGTGAAATTGATTTTTTTAATACTACTGCTCGCATTGTTGAAATTCTTTTAGACCGTGAGGTTCGTCGCTGTTTTAAATGCCAAGGTTATGGTCACGTTCAGGCATCCTGCCGTGACCCTAACCCAAGGTGTGGTAAATGCGCAGGCGCGCACCTTACCCGCGACTGTAATTCTCTGATCAGAAAATGTGTTAATTGTGGTGGTGCCCACCAATCTGGAGATCGATATTGTCCCACCCAAATGAAAGCGGTGGCGAGGTACAGGGCAAAAATGGAGAAAAGTTAATGCGTGTGTCTCTAGTTCAACAAACAGTCTGTTTCGGTGCTCACAGGTGAATCTCCGCCACTCAAGGGTTGCCTCGTCTTCTCTTGCTCAAGTCATTGTCGAAAACGTTTTAGAGCATTGTTCTCATTCAAGAACCCTTTCGCAAAAGGCCACCCAGTCTCCTCCATCATCAATATTCCACCAGGCTATGTTGCATTCCACTGTCTCTCTCAAAGAGCATGCCTACGGTGCTGCGATTTTAGTTAAACTTTCTCTTTGCCAAGTCTTGTCGGGCAATCGATCGAAGTCGCTCTAACCATATCGCTGCAGTCGATTTACATTCTGCGCACGGCACCCTTTCCGTTTCATTTCCACCTATCTTCGTCCCTCCATTAAAAACATTGCCGATCAGTTCAGCGCTGATCTCAGCTGCCTTTTCACGAAACTGTCCATCGTCTCAGTCGACTCTAATGCTCTAAGCAAGGTTTGGAACAGCAAGCTCACTAATAGTAGAGGATCAGAACTTGAATTACTCATCGCTAATCATTTCCTTCGTGTTCTCAATCGACAACTGGATGATCTTGACTTTGTTCCTGCTGGCACCTCATTCCTTGACATCTCTCTAGCCGGGAGTGCTATCACCTGTACACGCTGGTTCTATCCTACCATTCCGTCCTTCCTCTGATTACCCATACATATACTTTGAAATCAATCGCTCCCCTCATCTGCGTGCAGCACTGCTCAAGCTCAATCTCGAGCTCCAAATTCCACTCCCACATCTCTCGTATTCGCCTTGATAAATTTCGCCTAAAAGTCGCAGATGCTGTGAGGAATCTTGTAGTGCAAACTAATCCGACTACCTCCACTATCGATGACATGATTGTAAAGCTCTCTGCCCTCATTTCCTCTGCTGCCAAAAAAGCTCTAAAGATCCTACCTACATTCCTGTCTCCACTCGCAGAACGCCTTGGTGGACAAAGGAACTCTGGGTACTTCGTCACAAATCCCGACAGGCTTTTACATTATGGTCAGTCCAACGAACAGAATCTAACAGGCAGGCATTCAAAGCTCACAAAGCTACCTATCAGAGGGAAATTCGCAACGCCAAACTCTCGTCTTGGAACAAGCTATGTGACTCCCAGCCTAGCAGTAGTGACCTCTTCTCGGCCCTAAAGGCCAAATCAGGCAAATCATCAAACGTCAGCCTTCCATCCTCTATTTCATTTGACGGCTCGATCTCCTCCAATCCTACAGAAATTCTAAAAAAGTGTGCAGTGTTGTATCTTGTCGTGTTGGGCAGAGCCCCTAGCGGTAATGAGCCGTAGTTAATACAGAGAGGCTCAGCCTCAGTTGCACACAGACAGGCTAGTGCATAACATGGTGTCAGAAGTAAACTGAACCAATTGTTCAACATGGCGAGTGATCTTCATCCACCGACATCCTTCTCCTTTGATGGCAATCTGCCTTCAAAGTGGGCTCTTTGGAAAAAGCAATTCAAGTGGTATCTTAAGGCCACGAAGAAAAAAACAGAAGACGAAGACGTTCAGGTCGGCGTGCTGATCACGTTGCTTGGCCATGAGGGCTTACGCATTTACGAGACCTTCACTTGGACAACGCCTGGTGATGAGTCTAAGATTGTGCCAGTGTTAGCTAAGTTTGATGCTCATTTCCAGCCGAGAAAGAGCCAAACATTTGAACGATACAAGTTTTTAACTCGCCACCAGCGTGATGGTGAGTCGTGCGAAACCTTCTTGTTGGAACTT
>NW_025533347.1:0-40823 GCF_020631705.1 Daphnia magna | reverse complement strand
CAAAATTTGTTATTTTTAATTACATTTTTTGTTGTATTTTTGAAATTTTTGGTCTAAATTAACGATTAAACAAGAAAATCAAATGATTGTTGTGTAAATTAGTATCTATAATCAGTAAAAATAATAAAACTGTAACCACGTACTAAATTTAAACTAACTTTGGTTTTCACTGGGAAATTTTTTCTAAGTTTTTAACCAAATTCCGGAATTACTGCGGAAAACATATTACTTGATATGTATAGAAATAGCTAAGTGGATAAAGCGTCTGAAAGATAAAGTTGTTGTACAGTGGTCTAGGGTTCAAATCCGGCAAATCCGGCTAGGTCTATCTATACTTTATGTTACGATGAATAAAGCTATTGTTTTGTTTTAGGCTACTATTTAATTTTTGATGTTGGAATGTTGAATGTTGGTCCAATGTTGTTTTGCGCCATTATTGGCTGCATATCGAAATCGCACATCGGCCCGGGTAATTTCCAACTTGAGTCGCCAAACCTTGTCCATTTCTGTTATGCCAATATTGATAAATTAATCCCGGATCAACACTGCTTGCCGGTGTTCTACCAAAATACATGTGTAATATTGGCATAGCAGAAATGGACAAGGTTTGGCGACTCAAGTTGGAAATGACCCGGGCCGATGTGCGATTCTGATCCTGAACCAATGGCCGATTCTGTATCGGCAACAACATTGGACCTAGATAAAATTCCTACCCGGGATACATGTATATTCCATGCAGTTAACGTATAGAAGTAAAAACTCATGGTATAACAGTGTATTCACATTGAATACAAGTATATTTGATGCTGTTTACATATAGAACTAAAAACTCATGGTATAACAGTGTATTCACATTGAATACAAGTATATTCCATGCAGATTACATATAGAAGTAAAAACTCATGGTATAACAGTGTATTCACATTGAATACAAGTATATTCCATGCAGTTTACATATAGAAGTAAAAACTCATGGTATAACAGTGTATTCACATTGAATACAAGTATATTTGATGCTGTTTACATATAGAGACTAAAAACTCATGGTATAACAGTGTATTCACATTGAATACAAGTATATTCCATGCAGTTTACATATAGAAGTAAAAACTCATGGTATAACAGTGTATTCACATTGAATACAAGTATATTCCATGCTGTTTACATATAGAAGTAAAAACTCATGGTATAACAGTGTATTCACATTGAATACAAGTATATTTGATGCTGTTTACATATAGAACTAAAAACTCATGGTATAACAGTGTATTCACATTGAATACAAGTATATTCCATGCTGTTTACATATAGAAGTAAAAACTCATGGTATAACAGTGTATTCACATTGAATACAAGTATATTTCCATGCTGTTTACATATAGAAGTAAAAACTCATGGTATAACAGTGTATTCACATTGAATACAAGTATATTTGATGCTGTTTACATATAGAACTAAAAACTCATGGTATAACAGTGTATTCACATTGAATACAAGTATATTCCATGCAGTTTACATATAGAAGTAAAAACTCATGGTATAACAGTGTATTCACATTGAATACAAGTATATTTGATGCTGGTTTACATATAGAACTAAAAACTCATGGTATAACAGTGTATTCACATTGAATACAAGTATATTTCATGCTGTTTACATATAGAAGTAAAAACTCATGGTATAACAGTGTATTCACATTGAATACAAGTATATTTCATGCTGTTTACATATAGAACTAAAAACTCATGGTATAACAGTGTATTCACATTGAATACAAGTATATTTCATGCTGTTTACATATAAAACTAAAAACTCATGGTATAACAGTGTATTCACATTGAATACAAGTATATTTCATGCTGTTTACATATAGAACTAAAAACTCATGGTATAACAGTGTATTCACATTGAATACAAGTATATTTGATGCTGTTTACATATTAGAAGCTAAAAACTCATGGTATAACAGTGTATTCACATTGAATACAAGTATATTCCATGCAGTTTACATATAGAAGTAAAAACTCATGGTATAACAGTGTATTCACATTGAATACAAGTATATTCCATGCTGTTTACATATAGAACTAAAAACTCATGGTATAACAGTGTATTCACATTGAATACAAGTATATTCCATGCAGTTTACATATAGAAGTAAAAACTCATGGTATAACAGTGTATTCACATTGAATACAAGTATATTTGATGCTGTTTACATATAGAACTAAAAACTCATGGTATAACAGTGTATTCACATTGAATACAAGTATATTCCATGCAGTTTACATATAGAACTAAAAACTCATGGTATAACAGTGTATTCACATTGAATACAAGTATATTCCATGCAGTTTACATATAGAAGTAAAAACTCATGGTATAACAGTGTATTCACATTGAATACAAGTATATTTCATGCTGTTTACATATAGAAGTAAAAACTCATGGTATAACAGTATTTACATTGAATACAATATATTTCGATGCTGTTTACATATAGAACTAAAAACTCATGGTATAACAGTGTATTCACATTGAATACAAGTATATTCCATGCAGTTTACATATAGAAGTAAAAACTCATGGTATAACAGTGTATTCACATTGAATACAAGTATATTTGATGCTGTTTACATATAGAACTAAAAACTCATGGTATAACAGTGTATTCACATTGAATACAAGTATATTCCATGCAGTTTACATATAGAAGTAAAAACTCATGGTATAACAGTGTATTCACATTGAATACAAGTATATTTCATGCAGTTTACATATAGAACTAAAAACTCATGGTATAACAGTGTATTCACATTGAATACAAGTATATTCCATGCAGTTTACATATAGAAGTAAAAACTCATGGTATAACAGTGTATTCACATTGAATACAAGTATATTTCATGCTGTTTACATATAGAAGTAAAAACTCATGGTATAACTATTACAATGAAAAATATATTCATGCAGTTTTACATATAGAACTAAAAACTCATGGTATAACAGTGTATTCACATTGAATACAAGTATATTTGATACTGCAGTTTACATATAGAAGTAAAAACTCATGGTATAACAGTGTATTCACATTGAATACAAGTATATTTGATGCTGTTTACATATAGAAGTAAAAACTCATGGTATAACAGTGTATTCACATTGAATACAAGTATATTCCATGCAGTTTACATATAGAAGTAAAAACTCATGGTATAACAGTGTATTCACATTGAATACAAGTATATTCCATGCTGTTTACATATAGAACTAAAAACTCATGGTATAACAGTGTATTCACATTGAATACAAGTATATTCCATGCAGTTTACATATAGAAGTAAAAACTCATGGTATAACAGTGTATTCACATTGAATACAAGTATATTTGATGCTGTTTACATATAGAACTAAAAACTCATGGTATAACAGTGTATTCACATTGAATACAAGTATATTCCATGCAGTTTACATATTAAGTAAAAACTCATGGTATAACAGTGTATTCACATTGAATACAAGTATATTCCATGCAGTTTACATATAGAAGCTAAAAACTCATGGTATAACAGTGTATTCACATTGAATACAAGTATATTTCATGCTGTTTACATATAGAACTAAAAACTCATGGTATAACAGTGTATTCACATTGAATACAAGTATATTTCATGCTGTTTACATATAGAAGTAAAAACTCATGGTATAACAGTGTATTCACATTGAATACAAGTATATTCCATGCTGTTTACATATAGAACTAAAAACTCATGGTATAACAGTGTATTCACATTGAATACAAGTATATTTCATGCTGTTTACATATAATAAGTAAAAACTCATGGTATAACAGTGTATTCACATTGAATACAAGTATATTTATATTCCATGCTGTTTACATATAGAACTAAAAACTCATGGTATAACAGTGTATTCACATTGAATACAAGTATATTCCATGCAGTTTACATATAGAAGTAAAAACTCATGGTATAACAGTGTATTCACATTGAATACAAGTATATTTCATGCTGTTTACATATAGAACTAAAAACTCATGGTATAACAGTGTATTCACATTGAATACAAGTATATTCCATGCTGTTTACATATAGAACTAAAAACTCATGGTATAACAGTGTATTCACATTGAATACAAGTATATTTCATGCTGTTTACATATAGAAGTAAAAACTCATGGTATAACAGTGTATTCACATTGAATACAAGTATATTTCATGCTGTTTACATATAGAACTAAAAACTCATGGTATAACAGTGTATTCACATTGAATACAAGTATATTCCATGCAGTTTACATATAGAACTAAAAACTCATGGTATAACAGTGTATTCACATTGAATACAAGTATATTATGATTCCATGCAGTTTTACATATAGAACTAAAAACTCATGGTATAACAGTGTATTCACATTGAATACAAGTATATTTGATGCTGTTTACATATAGAACTAAAAACTCATGGTATAACAGTGTATTCACATTGAATACAAGTATATTCCATGCAGTTTACATATAGAAGTAAAAACTCATGGTATAACAGTGTATTCACATTGAATACAAGTATATTTGATGCTGTTTACATATAGAACTAAAAACTCATGGTATAACAGTGTATTCACATTGAATACAAGTATATTCCATGCAGTTTACATATAGAAGTAAAAACTCATGGTATAACAGTGTATTCACATTGAATACAAGTATATTCCATGCAGTTTACATATAGAAGTAAAAACTCATGGTATAACAGTGTATTCACATTGAATACAAGTATATTTGATGCTGTTTACATATAGAACTAAAAACTCATGGTATAACAGTGTATTCACATTGAATACAAGTATATTCCATGCAGTTTACATATAGAAGTAAAAACTCATGGTATAACAGTGTATTCACATTGAATACAAGTATATTTCCATGCTGTTTACATATAGAACTAAAAACTCATGGTATAACAGTGTATTCACATTGAATACAAGTATATTCCATGCTGTTTACATATAGAAGTAAAAACTCATGGTATAACAGTGTATTCACATTGAATACAAGTATATTTGATGCTGTTTACATATAGAACTAAAAACTCATGGTATAACAGTGTATTCACATTGAATACAAGTATATTCCATGCAGTTTACATATAGAATAAAAAACTCATGGTATAACAGTGTATTCACATTGAATACAAGTATATTTGATGCTGTTTACATATAGAACTAAAAACTCATGGTATAACAGTGTATTCACATTGAATACAAGTATATTCCATGCTGTTTACATATAGAAGTAAAAACTCATGGTATAACAGTGTATTCACATTGAATACAAGTATATTTCATGCTGTTTACATATAGAACTAAAAACTCATGGTATAACAGTGTATTCACATTGAATACAAGTATATTCCATGCTGTTTACATATAGAACTAAAAACTCATGGTATAACAGTGTATTCACATTGAATACAAGTATATTCCATGCAGTTTACATATAGAAGTAAAAACTCATGGTATAACAGTGTATTCACATTGAATACAAGTATATTCTAATGCTGTTTACATATAGAAGTAAAAACTCATGGTATAACAGTGTATTCACATTGAATACAAGTATATTCCATGCAGTTTACATATAGAAGTAAAAACTCATGGGTATAACAGTGTATTCACATTGAATACAAGTATATTTGATGCTGTTTACATATAGAACTAAAAACTCATGGTATAACAGTGTATTCACATTGAATACAAGTATATTCCATGCAGTTTACATATAAAAATAAAAACTCATGGTATAACAGTGTATTCACATTGAATACAAGTATATTCCATGCAGTTTACATATAGAACTAAAAACTCATGGTATAACAGTGTATTCACATTGAATACAAGTATATTTGATGCTGTTTACATATAGAACTAAAAACTCATGGTATAACAGTGTATTCACATTGAATACAAGTATATTCCATGCAGTTTACATATAGAAGTAAAAACTCATGGTATAACAGTGTATTCACATTGAATACAAGTATATTCCATGCAGTTTACATATAGAACTAAAAACTCATGGTATAACAGTGTATTCACATTGAATACAAGTATATTCCATGCAGTTTACATATAGAGAGTAAAAACTCATGGTATAACAGTGTATTCACATTGAATACAAGTATATTTGATGCTGTTTACATATAAGAACTAAAAACTCATGGTATAACAGTGTATTCACATTGAATACAAGTATATTCCATGCAGTTTACAACATATAAGTAAAAACTCATGGTATAACAGTGTATTCACATTGAATACAAGTATATTCCATGCTGTTTACATATAGAACTAAAAACTCATGGTATAACAGTGTATTCATGACATTGAATACAAGTATATTTGATGCTGAGTTTACATATAGAACTAAAAACTCATGGTATAACAGTGTATTCACATTGAATACAAGTATATTCCATGCAGTTTACATATAGAAGTAAAAACTCATGGTATAACAGTGTATTCACATTGAATACAAGTATATTTCCATGCTGTTTACACATAAAGAACTAAAAACTCATGGTATAACAGTGTATTCACATTGAATACAAGTATATTTCATGCTGTTTACATATAGAACTAAAAACTCATGGTATAACAGTGTATTCACATTGAATACAAGTATATTCCATGCAGTTTACATATAGAAGTAAAAACTCATGGTATAACAGTGTATTCACATTGAATACAAGTATATTTGATGCTGTTTACATATAGAACTAAAAACTCATGGTATAACAGTGTATTCACATTGAATACAAGTATATTCCATGCAGTTTACATATAGAAGTAAAAACTCATGGTATAACAGTGTATTCACATTGAATACAAGTATATTTGATGCTGTTTACATATAGAACTAAAAACTCATGGTATAACAGTGTATTCACATTGAATACAAGTATATTCCATGCTGTTTACATATAGAAGTAAAAACTCATGGTATAACAGTGTATTCACATTGAATACAAGTATATTTGATGCTGTTTACATATAGAACTAAAAACTCATGGTATAACAGTGTATTCACATTGAATACAAGTATATTCCATGCAGTTTACATATAGAAGTAAAAACTCATGGTATAACAGTGTATTCACATTGAATACAAGTATATTTGATGCTGTTTACATATAGAACTAAAAACTCATGGTATAACAGTGTATTCACATTGAATACAAGTATATTCCATGCTGTTTACATATAGAAGTAAAAACTCATGGTATAACAGTGTATTCACATTGAATACAAGTATATTTCATGCTGTTTACATATAGAACTAAAAACTCATGGTATAACAGTGTATTCACATTGAATACAAGTATATTTCATGCTGTTTACATATAGAACTAAAAACTCATGGTATAACAGTGTATTCACATTGAATACAAGTATATTCCATGCAGTTTACATATAGAAGTAAAAACTCATGGTATAACAGTGTATTCACATTGAATACAAGTATATTCCATGCTGTTTACATATAGAACTAAAAACTCATGGTATAACAGTGTATTCACATTGAATACAAGTATATTCCATGCAGTTTACATATAGAAGTAAAAACTCATGGTATAACAGTGTATTCACATTGAATACAAGTATATTTGATGCTGTTTACATATAGAACTAAAAACTCATGGTATAACAGTGTATTCACATTGAATACAAGTATATTCCAGATGCAGTTTACATATAGAAGTAAAAACTCATGGTATAACAGTGTATTCACATTGAATACAAGTATATTCCAATGCAGTTTACATATAGAAGTAAAAACTCATGGTATAACAGTGTATTCACATTGAATACAAGTATATTTGATGCTGTTTACATATAGAACTAAAAACTCATGGTATAACAGTGTATTCACATTGAATACAAGTATATTCTCATGCAGTTTACATATAGAAGTAAAAACTCATGGTATAACAGTGTATTCACATTGAATACAAGTATATTCCATGCTGTTTACATATAGAACTAAAAACTCATGGTATAACAGTGTATTCACATTGAATACAAGTATATTCCATGCAGTTTTACATATAGAAGTAAAAACTCATGGTATAACAGTGTATTCACATTGAATACAAGTATATTTGCATGCTGTTTACATATAGAACTAAAAACTCATGGTATAACAGTGTATTCACATTGAATACAAGTATATTTCATGCTGTTTACATATAGAAGTAAAAACTCATGGTATAACAGTGTATTCACATTGAATACAAGTATATTCCATGCAGTTTACATATAGAAGTAAAAACTCATGGTATAACAGTGTATTCACATTGAATACAAGTATATTCCATGCTGTTTACATATAGAACTAAAAACTCATGGTATAACAGTGTATTCACATTGAATACAAGTATATTCCATGCAGTTTACATATATAAGTAAAAACTCATGGTATAACAGTGTATTCACATTGAATACAAGTATATTTGATGCTGTTTACATATAGAACTAAAAACTCATGGTATAACAGTGTATTCACATTGAATACAAGTATATTCCATGCAGTTTACATATAGAAGTAAAAACTCATGGTATAACAGTGTATTCACATTGAATACAAGTATATTCCATGCAGTTTACATATAGAACTAAAAACTCATGGTATAACAGTGTATTCACATTGAATACAAGTATATTTCATGCTGTTTACATATAGAACTAAAAACTCATGGTATAACAGTGTATTCACATTGAATACAAGTATATTCCATGCAGTTTACATATAGAAGTAAAAACTCATGGTATAACAGTGTATTCACATTGAATACAAGTATATTTCATGCTGTTTACATATAGAACTAAAAATTCATGGTATAACAGTGTATTCACATTGAATACAAGTATATTTGATGCTGTTTACATATAGAACTAAAAACTCATGGTATAACAGTGTATTCACATTGAATACAAGTATATTCCATGCAGTTTACATATAGAAGTAAAAACTCATGGTATAACAGTGTATTCACATTGAATACAAGTATATTTGATGCTGTTTACATATAAGAACTAAAAACTCATGGTATAACAGTGTATTCACATTGAATACAAGTATATTCCATGCAGTTTACATATAGAAGTAAAAACTCATGGTATAACAGTGTATTCACATTGAATACAAGTATATTTGATGCTGTTTACATATAGAACTAAAAACTCATGGTATAACAGTGTATTCACATTGAATACAAGTATATTCCATGCAGTTTATATATAAATAAAAACTCATGGTATAACAGTGTATTCACATTGAATACAAGTATATTCCATGCAGTTTACATATAGAAGTAAAAACTCATGGTATAACAGTGTATTCACATTGAATACAAGTATATTTCCATGCTGTTTACATATAGAAGTAAAAACTCATGGTATAACAGTGTATTCACATTGAATACAAGTATATTCCATGCAGTTTACATATAGAAGTAAAAACTCATGGTATAACAGTGTATTCACATTGAATACAAGTATATTCCATGCAGTTTACATATAGAACTAAAAACTCATGGTATAACAGTGTATTCACATTGAATACAAGTATAATTGCATGCTGTTTACATATAGAACTAAAAACTCATGGTATAACAGTGTATTCACATTGAATACAAGTATATTTCATGCTGTTTACATATAGAAGTAAAAACTCATGGTATAACAGTGTATTCACATTGAATACAAGTATATTTCATGCTGTTTACATATAGAAGTAAAAACTCATGGTATAACAGTGTATTCACATTGAATACAAGTATATTTCCATGCTGTTTACATATAGAAGTAAAAACTCATGGTATAACAGTGTATTCACATTGAATACAAGTATATTCCATGCAGTTTTACATATATAAGTAAAAACTCATGGTATAACAGTGTATTCACATTGAATACAAGTATATTTCATGCTGTTTACATATAGAACTAAAAACTCATGGTATAACAGTGTATTCACATTGAATACAAGTATATTCCATGCAGTTTACATATAGAAGTAAAAACTCATGGTATAACAGTGTATTCACATTGAATACAAGTATATTTGATGCTGTTTACATATAGAACTAAAAACTCATGGTATAACAGTGTATTCACATTGAATACAAGTATATTCCATGCAGTTTACATATATAAGTAAAAACTCATGGTATAACAGTGTATTCACATTGAATACAAGTATATTCCATGCAGTGTTTACATATAGAACTAAAAACTCATGGTATAACAGTGTATTCACATTGAATACAAGTATATTTGATGCTATTTTACATATAGAACTAAAAACTCATGGTATAACAGTGTATTCACATTGAATACAAGTATATTCCATGCAGTTTACATATAGAAGTAAAAACTCATGGTATAACAGTGTATTCACATTGAATACAAGTATATTTGATGCTGTTTACATATAGAACTAAAAACTCATGGTATAACAGTGTATTCACATTGAATACAAGTATATTCGATGCTGTTTACATATAGAACTAAAAACTCATGGTATAACAGTGTATTCACATTGAATACAAGTATATTCCATGCAGTTTACATCATATAAGTAAAAACTCATGGTATAACAGTGTATTCACATTGAATACAAGTATATTCCATGCAGTTTACATACATAGAACTAAAAACTCATGGTATAACAGTGTATTCACATTGAATACAAGTATATTTGCCATGCTGTTTACATATAGAACTAAAAACTCATGGTATAACAGTGTATTCACATTGAATACAAGTATATTTGATGCTGTTTACATATAGAAGTAAAAACTCATGGTATAACAGTGTATTCACATTGAATACAAGTATATTTGATGCTGTTTACATATAGAACAAAAAACTCATGGTATAACAGTGTATTCACATTGAATACAAGTATATTTCCATGCTGTTTACATATAGAAGTAAAAACTCATGGTATAACAGTGTATTCACATTGAATACAAGTATATTCCTATGCAGTTTACATATAGAAAGTAAAAACTCATGGTATAACAGTGTATTCACATTGAATACAAGTATATTTCATGCTGTTTACATATAGAACTAAAAACTCATGGTATAACAGTGTATTCACATTGAATACAAGTATATTCCATGCAGTTTACATATATAAATAAAAACTCATGGTATAACAGTGTATTCACATTGAATACAAGTATATTTGATGCTGTTTACATATAGAACTAAAAACTCATGGTATAACAGTGTATTCACATTGAATACAAGTATATTCCATGCAGTTTACATATAGAAGTAAAAACTCATGGTATAACAGTGTATTCACATTGAATACAAGTATATTCCATGCAGTTTACATATAGAACTAAAAACTCATGGTATAACAGTGTATTCACATTGAATACAAGTATATTTGATGCTGTTTACATATAGAACTAAAAACTCATGGTATAACAGTGTATTCACATTGAATACAAGTATATTCCATGCAGTTTACATATAGAAGTAAAAACTCATGGTATAACAGTGTATTCACATTGAATACAAGTATATTTGATGCTGTTTACATATAGAACTAAAAACTCATGGTATAACAGTGTATTCACATTGAATACAAGTATATTTGATGCTGTTTACATATAGAACTAAAAACTCATGGTATAACAGTGTATTCACATTGAATACAAGTATATTCCATGCAGTTTACATATAGAAGTAAAAACTCATGGTATAACAGTGTATTCACATTGAATACAAGTATATTTGATGCTGTTTACATATAGAACTAAAAACTCATGGTATAACAGTGTATTCACATTGAATACAAGTATATTCCATGCAGTTTACATATAGAAGTAAAAACTCATGGTATAACATATATCACATTGAATACAAGTATATTTGATGCTGTTTACATATAGAACTAAAAACTCATGGTATAACAGTGTATTCACATTGAATACAAGTATATTCCATGCAGTTTTGATATATAAGTGAAAACTCATGGTATAACAGTGTATTCACATTGAATACAAGTATATTCCATGCAGTTTACATATAGAAGTAAAAACTCATGGTATAACAGTGTATTCACATTGAATACAAGATTATATTGATGCTGTTTACATATAGAAGTAAAAACTCATGGTATAACAGTGTATTCACATTGAATACAAGTTATATTCCATGCAGTTTATCAATAAGAAGTAAAAAACTCATGGTATAACAGTGTATTCACATTGAATACAAGTATATTCCATGCAGTTTACATATAGAACTAAAAACTCATGGTATAACAGTGTATTCACATTGAATACAAGTATATTTCGATGCTGTTTACATATAGAACTAAAAACTCATGGTATAACAGTGTATTCACATTGAATACAAGTATATTTGATGCTGTTTACATATAGAACTAAAAACTCATGGTATAACAGTGTATTCACATTGAATACAAGTATATTCCATGCTGTTTACATATAGAGTAAAAAACTCATGGTATAACAGTGTATTCACATTGAATACAAGTATATTTGATGCTGTTTACATATAGAACTAAAAACTCATGGTATAACAGTGTATTCACATTGAATACAAGTATATTCCATGCTGTTTACATATAGAAGTAAAAACTCATGGTATAACAGTGTATTCACATTGAATACAAGTATATTTGATGCTGTTTACATATAGAACTAAAAACTCATGGTATAACAGTGTATTCACATTGAATACAAGTATATTCCATGCAGTTTACATATAGAAGTAAAAACTCATGGTATAACAGTGTATTCACATTGAATACAAGTATATTTGATGCTGTTTACATATAGAACTAAAAACTCATGGGTATAACAGTGTATTCACATTGAATACAAGTATATTTCATGCTGTTTACATATAGAAGTAAAAACTCATGGTATAACAGTGTATTCACATTGAATACAAGTATATTCCATGCTGTTTACATATAGAAGTAAAAACTCATGGTATAACAGTGTATTCACATTGAATACAAGTATATTTGATGCTGTTTACATATAGAACTAAAAACTCATGGTATAACAGTGTATTCACATTGAATACAAGTATATTCCATGCAGTTTACATATAGAAGTAAAAACTCATGGTATAACAGTGTATTCACATTGAATACAAGTATATTCCATGCAGTTTACATATAGAAGTAAAAACTCATGGTATAACAGTGTATTCACATTGAATACAAGTATATTCCATGCAGTTTACATATAGAACTAAAAACTCATGGTATAACAGTGTATTCACATTGAATACAAGTATATTTGATGCTGTTTACATATAGAACTAAAAACTCATGGTATAACAGTGTATTCACATTGAATACAAGTATATTCCATGCAGTTTACATATAGAAGTAAAAACTCATGGTATAACAGTGTATTCACATTGAATACAAGTATATTTGATGCTGTTTACATATAGAACTAAAAACTCATGGTATAACAGTGTATTCACATTGAATACAAGTATATTCCATGCAGTTTACATATAGAAGTAAAAACTCATGGTATAACAGTGTATTCACATTGAATACAAGTATATTCCATGCAGTTTACATATAGAAGTAAAAACTCATGGTATAACAGTGTATTCACATTGAATACAAGTATATTTGATGCTGTTTACATATAGAACTAAAAACTCATGGTATAACAGTGTATTCACATTGAATAGAAGTATAGTTGATGCAGTTTACATATAGAAGTAAAAACTCATGGTATAACAGTGTATTCACATTGAATACAAGTATATTTGATGCAGTTTACATATAGAAGTAAAAACTGTTGAAATTAGATTAGTGAAATGACAAATACATGTAGTGCTTTAACAAATATATATTCAACAACATATGAGTATTGCATGAGTATACATATATATGTTTAGGTAACTTACAGATAGCAGCAAATAACTCACAAAACACTAGAGGTGTAGTATGACAGTAGCGTGTAGTTTTGAAAAATAAGAGAAGCAGGAACAGTTAGAGCGTCTTCCTTATATCACAGCTGTCAGAACATAGGGAGATAGGGATAGGCAATAGTACAACGAGTTTCAGTAACAGAGCCCTCTAGGTTGAGAAAGAGTAAACTCAACATTCCCCCTCAAACTGAGGGCTTAAATCGGAACTTGTATTATGCCTAATGCTTCTCGAAGTCCTTCAAATCTTGGTACTGCAAGAGCTTTGGTAAAAATATCTGCTAACTGCTGTTCGGTGTTAGTGTAGATGATGTTGATTTTTCCGCTCTCCTGTGCCTCCCTGATGTAGAAGAGACGGACATCGATGTGTTTTGTTCGCTGGTGAAATCTGGATTTTTTTCCAGAGCGATGGCACTTTGGTTGTCGCAGCTCAACGGCGTGGGTGGTTTGGTTGTGTAGATTTTAGACAGAAGTTGTTGTAGCCATACAGCTTCTTTTGTGGCTTCAGCAGCAGCAACAAATTCTGCTTCTGTGGTAGATAGAGCGACACATTGTTGACGTCTACTAGTCCATGAGATTGGACCACCATGGTAGAGGAATGCAAAACCGGAAGTGGATCGGCGAGTTTAAAGGTCTCCAGCATAGTCTGCATCACAAAAACCTGAAAGTGAAGAATTAGTTTGATTGAAGCGTAAGCCAATATTTTGGGTTTTTTTTAGATACGCCAGGATCCTTTTCACAGCCCGCCAATGTTGTTTTCCTGGATTTTGGGCAAATTGGGCCACCTGACCCACAGCATAAGCAATGTCTGGTCTAGTCATCACCATTATATGCATTAGGGAACCGACGGCTTCTCTGAAGGGAATATTTTGCATCTCTGTCTCTTCTTCCTTGTTCTGAGGAGACATATCAGGTGATAGTCGGCAGCTTGGATCTGCTGGAATGGCTAGCTGATTACATTCTGTCATGTTGAATTTTTCTGTGATTTTTTGAATGTATTCTGGTTGAGACAAGTAAATTGTGCGTTCAGGTCTGTTGCGAGTGATGTCCACGCCAATGAAGCGATCTGCAGGAAGAGTACGGATTTGAAAAACAGTCTTTAGATGATCGAGTATGTCTGTTAAGATGTGTTTCTTGTTGCTGAAAATTATTCCGTCGTCAACGTAGATGATAAGGATTGTGAATTCTTCGTCTTCTTCCCCCATGCGTTGATGACGGAAATATACACAGGGATCCGCTTGACATTGTGAGAGGCCAAACTTTAGGATAAAGTCATTAAATTTCCTGTTCCAGGCTCGAGACGCTTGTTTTAAACCGTAGATGCTTTTGAGTAGCCGAAAGACATGTTCTTCTTTCCCAGGGATTGTAAATCCTTCTGGCTGTTCCATATATATTTCTTCTTGAATTTCTCCATAGAGAAAAGCGGTTCGAATATCCAGTTGGATCATTTCGAGATTTTTGGCGGCTGCGATTGCTAGTACAGTTCGAAGTGAGGACGGTTTTACAACTGGAGCAAAAGTGTCAACATAGTCTAAGCCAAAGATTTGGGAGTATCCTTTTACTACAAAACGGGCTTTAAATCGTGAGGCTACTTGCTTGTGTCCAGGTTTGAATTTGAAGATCCATTTTCCTTTGATGGCTTTTCTTCCTGGGGGAAGTGCACATAAGGACCATGTATCATTCTGCACGAGGGATTCGTATTCTTCAAAGATTGCTGGGATCCACTGTTCAGCATCTTCACAAGTGACTGCTTCTGTGTAGGTAGAAGGTTCAAAAGGCTGAGATTGATTGGTTTTGGTGTTTCGGACTGTAGCAGGTATTCCAAAAGTGATTGCTTGTTTTGCTAAAGATTTTCTGTATTCCAAATATCTGTCAGAGTAACGTGGTTGGCGTGATGACCTACGGTTGTTTGACTCTGGAATGACTTGAATATTTTCTGTGGATTCATTTTCTGTGTTGTTTACTTCGATGTTGTCTGCAATTGGCTCCTCTGTTGCATGATTGATTGTAGCAGGATGTAATTCTTCAGAAGAATTCTGATGATGATCCTCGTTGTCCATTGGGCTGGCTTGAATTGAGGTGTGAGACAAATTGTTGTTAGTTGTGTTGTCAATTGGGCTAACTGGGACGGTTTGGATTTCGTCATCAACTTCCATATCTTCGGTAGCAGCTGTTTCTTCATCCTTGTTGGATGAGGCCTTTTCTTCTTTGTCTGTTCTTCGATACATGGTGGTTTCATCGATTTTTACATCGTGACTGACGACTACACGAGGTGGTATGGAAGGAATAAAGATACGAGAGGCCTTTTGTGTGTCACTGAATCCAACAAAAGCACCTTCTTCACTTCTTGCGTCCAGTTTCCTTATGTTGTGACGTTAAACAAAAGCTCTTGATCCAAAAATCCGGATGTTTGATAAGTCTGGCTTTCTTTTGTTCCATGCTTTAAAGGGAGTTGTTTTTCCTGTACTGGATAGTACGCGATTGCGGATGTAAACAAGGTAGGCGACAGCTTCTGCCCATAGTGATGGAGGTAGATTACTGTCTAGAAGTATGCTGCGAGCGCCATCCATGATTGTCCTATTTCCCCTTTCTGCAACGCCATTCTGGGCAGGGGTGTAAGCAGCACTCGTTTCGTGACGAATTCCTTTTTCAGCAAGATATTTCTTAAACTCATTTCCTTCATACTCTCCTCCATTATCCGAGCGTAATGTACGGATTGTGTTTCCTGTTTCGTTTAGAAGGGAAGCATAAAATTGTTTAAAAAATGCTGGTACCTCGGATTTGTTTTTCATGAAGAAAACCACTCTCCAGCCGCTGAAATCATCAGTGAAGAGTACGTAAAAGCGAGCATGTCCAATGCTGGGGTGTGGCATGGGTCCACAGACGTCCGAATGTATGAGTTCACCAATTCTCATAGCTCTTGTTCTTCCTTTCTTCAATGGTTGTCGGTGAAATTTTCCACGTTCACAAGCGGTGCAGAGAGTTGTTGGGATTGATCGTTCAGCAGTCATGTTGAGTCCTTCAGCTAGATCCTGAGATGCCATTTTCAGAATGTTTTGATAGTTTGCATGTCCAAGTCTCTTGTGCCAAACTGTCAGAGATGCTCTTAAATTTGCTCCAAAGGCTTTGCCTATATGATCTGTTGTATTAGCTGATTCGAGTTTTATTTGTGGTTTTAGATTAAGGAGATAGAGGGTGTCACCTGTTCTTTTTCCTGTTAGAATCAGAGAATTACCTCGATAGAAAAACACTCGATCGCCTTGGAATCTGGCTTCTAATCCATTTTCAGTGGCAGCACCAATTGAAAAAAGGTTCGTACCAAGGCCAGGTACATAGAGTACGTCGTTAATGGTTCTTGTGGTATTTTTTCCATCGATTTCAGTGATTACTCTGATGCTTCCTCTACCTAATACTTCTAGATGAGTGTCTCCAATTCCAGCGATCGACCATGTCCCAGGTTTTATTGGTGTGAATTCTTCGAAGATATGCTTTTGATCTGACATATGTTTTGTTGCTCCTGAATCTGCAAAGAAAGCAAGTGTGCTCTTCGGATCCGATGTACTCGATGAGATAAGTGCACGATCTTGGCTTTCGTTTCTCTTTGCTTCTTCTGCTCTTTTCTTTTTTCTGCAGTCCTTAGTTTCGTGGCCACGAATAAAGCAGTAGCCGCATCGTGTGTCACTTCTTCGCGATTGATGATTGTTGAAGGTACCTCGAACAGAATGATGGTTATTTGAAACTCTTCTGTAGCTTCCACCTCTTCCTGCATTATAGTTTCCTCTTGAATGATTGTAGGCTGGGAAGGCTGCTTGATTAGTTACAACATTGTTTTCATAAGATCTAGCTACGTTTTCTTCCAGTCGTAAGCGTTGTAGTAGATTGTCTATTGTTCTCTCGTTCAGAGGAACATTGGCCCAAATTGATCTGACAATTCTAAATTTTTCAGGGATGGTAGCTAAAGCCTTTGTCACGAGTTGCATGTTGTCAATGGGCTGACCAAGTTCTCGAAGTTTGTCAGCGATACTTGAAAGCTTTTGAATGTGAACTGTCATGTCATCACCAGTGTGATAATTGAAGTCGTAAAAGCTTTGCCACAACAGATGTAGATTCTCTGCAGCTCTTAGTCTGTATTGTGTGTCAAGCTTTGTCCACATTTCTGCAGCTGTGGTGCAGGAGTAAAGATTTTCTTTCATTGGTTTTGCCAGGGTGGCAAATATGTAGTTTCTGGCTGTGACATCTTTCAAATTCCAAGCATCAATTTCTCTACGGTTGGTTACAACTTGGTTTTCACCCACTATCTAATAAAGTGGAGAATAAAAAATTGTGGTGATTTACATGTTTTAGGAAATATACATGTGTGTAGATTGTACATGTCTAAAATTAACATATGTATGGATAATACATGTGTCTAGTAATAACATGTATGTAGATTGTACATGTGTCTAAGGTTAACATGTGTTTAAATCATACATGGGTTCAGACATAAAAATGTGTGTGAATCGCACATGTGCCAAGAAGTAACATGTGTGTGAATCGTACATGTGTCAAGGAGTAACATGTGTGTGAATCGTACATGTGTCTAAGATTAGCAAGTGAGTGTTTAAAAATACTCGTAATCAGGTTTTGTTTACATGTATGAGTGTAAGATAAAACCCGAGTAATTTATTTTACCTCTGCAGGTAGAGTATGCCCATTCCTTCTTTCTACGATTCCTAGTAGATCCAATTGTTGAAACATCATGCTGAGTTCGAAGTTCCATTCTCTAAAGTTTGTTCCATCGAATTTGGGAACATGTGCTACATCACGAAGGTGGTTATCGTTATTGGCCATTTCACTTTTTAAATGTAGCGAACTCTGGGCCCATAACCTGTTGAAATTAGATTAGTGAAATGACAAATACATGTAGTGCTTTAACAAATATATATTCAACAACATATGAGTATTGCATGAGTATACATATATATGTTTAGGTAACTTACAGATAGCAGCAAATAACTCACAAAACACTAGAGGTGTAGTATGACAGTAGCGTGTAGTTTTGAAAAATAAGAGAAGCAGGAACAGTTAGAGCGTCTTCCTTATATCACAGCTGTCAGAACATAGGGAGATAGGGATAGGCAATAGTACAACGAGTTTCAGTAACAGAGCCCTCTAGGTTGAGAAAGAGTAAACTCAACAAAAACTCATGGTATAACAGTGTATTCACATTGAATACAAGTATATTTGATGCTGTTTACATAAAGAACTAAAAACTCATGGTATAACAGTGTATTCACATTGAATACAAGTATATTTGATGCCGTTTACATATAGAACTAAAAACTCATGGTATAACAGTGTATTCACTTTGAATACAAGTATATTCAATGCAGTTTACATATAGAAGTAAAAACTCATGGTATAACAGTGTATTCACATTGAATACAAGTATATTCCATGCAGTTTACATATAGAAGTAAAAACTCATGGTATAACAGTGTATTCACATTGAATACAAGTATATTTGATGCTGTTTACATATAGAACTAAAACTCATGGTATAACAGTGCATTCACATTGAATACAAGTATATTCAATGCAGTTTACATATAGAAGTAAAAACTCATGGTATAACAGTGTATTCACATTGAATACAAGTATATTTGATGCTGTTTACATATAGAACTAAAAACTCATGGTATAACAGTGTATTCACATTGAATACAAGTATATTTGATGCTGTTTACATATAGAAGTAAAAACTCATGGTATAACAGTGTATTCACATTGAATACAAGTATATTTGATGCTGTTTACATATAGAACTAAAAACTCATGGTATAACAGTGTATTCACATTGAATACATGTATATTCCATGCAGTTTACATATAGAAGTAAAAACTCATGGTATAACAGTGTATTCACATTGAATACAAGTATATTTGATGCTGTTTACATATAGAACTAAAAACTCATGGTATAACAGTGTATTCACATTGAATACATGTATATTCCATGCAGTTTACACATATAGAAGTAAAAAACTCATGGTATAACAGTGTATTCACATTGAATACAAGTATATTCCATGCAGTTTACATATAGAAGTAAAAACTCATGGTATAACAGTGTATTCACATTGAATACAAGTATATTCCATGCAGTTTACATATAGAACTAAAAACTCATGGTATAACAGTGTATTCACATTGAATACAAGTATATTTGATGCTGTTTACATATAGAACTAAAAACTCATGGTATAACAGTGTATTCACATTGAATACAAGTATATTCCATGCAGTTTACATATAGAAGTAAAAACTCATGGTATAACAGTGTATTCACATTGAATACAAGTATATTCCATGCAGTTTACATATAGAAGTAAAAACTCATGGTATAACAGTGTATTCACATTGAATACAAGTATATTTGATGCTGTTTACATATAGAACTAAAAACTCATGGTATAACAGTGTATTCACATTGAATACAAGTATATTCAATGCAGTTTACATATAGAAGTAAAAACTCATGGTATAACAGTGTATTCACATTGAATACAAGTATATTTGATGCTGTTTACATATAGAAGTAAAAACTCATGGTATAACAGTGTATTCACATTGAATACAAGTATATTTGATGCTGTTTACATATAGAAGTAAAAACTCATGGTATAACAGTGTATTCACATTGAATACAAGTATATTTGATGCTGTTTACTTATAGAACTAAAAACTCATGGTATAACAGTGTATTCACATTGAATACAAGTATATTCCATGCAGTTTACATATAGAAGTAAAAACTCATGGTATAACAGTGTATTCACATTGAATACAAGTATATTTGATGCTGTTTACATATAGAACTAAAAACTCATGGTATAACAGTGTATTCACATTGAATACAAGTATATTCCATGCAGTTTACGTATAGAAGTAAAAACTCATGGTATAACAGTGTATTCACATTGAATACAAGTATATTCCATGCTGTTTACATATAGAACTAAAAACTCATGGTATAACAGTGTATTCACATTGAATACAAGTATATTCCATGCAGTTTACATATAGAAGTAAAAACTCATGGTATAACAGTGTATTCACATTGAATACAAGTATATTCCATGCAGTTTACATATAGAAGTAAAAACTCATGGTATAACAGTGTATTCACATTGAATACAAGTATATTCCATGCAGTTTACATATAGAAGTAAAAACTCATGGTATAACAGTGTATTCACATTGAATACAAGTATATTTGATGCTGTTTACATATAGAAGTAAAAACTCATGGTATAACAGTGTATTCACATTGAATACAAGTATATTTGATGCTGTTTACATATAGAAGTAAAAACTCATGGTATAACAGTGTATTCACATTGAATACAAGTATATTTGATGCTGTTTACATATAGAACTAAAAACTCATGGTATAACAGTGTATTCACATTGAATACAAGTATATTCCATGCAGTTTACATATAGAAGTAAAAACTCATGGTATAACAGTGTATTCACATTGAATACAAGTATATTTGATGCTGTTTACATATAAAACTAAAAACTCATGGTATAACAGTGTATTCACATTGAATACAAGTATATTCCATGCAGTTTACATATAGAAGTAAAAACTCATGGTATAACAGTGTATTCACATTGAATACAAGTATATTTGATGCTGTTTACATATAGAACTAAAAACTCATGGTATAACAGTGTATTCACATTGAATACAAGTATATTCCATGCAGTTTACATATAGAAGTAAAAACTCATGGTATAACAGTGTATTCACATTGAATACAAGTATATTCCATGCAGTTTACATATAGAAGTAAAAACTCATGGTATAACAGTGTATTCACATTGAATACAAGTATATTTGATGCTGTTTACATATAGAAGTAAAAACTCATGGTATAACAGTGTATTCACATTGAATACAAGTATATTTGATGCTGTTTACATATAGAACTAAAAACTCATGGTATAACAGTGTATTCACATTGCATACAAGTATATTCCATGCAGTTTACATATAGAAGTAAAAACTCATGGTATAACAGTGTATTCACATTGAATACAAGTATATTCCATGCAGTTTACATATAGAAGTAAAAACTCATGGTATAACAGTGTATTCACATTGAATACAAGTATATTCCTTGCAGTTTACATATAGAACTAAAAACTCATGGTATAACAGTGTATTCACATTGAATACAAGTATATTTGATGCTGTTTACATATAGAACTAAAAACTCATGGTATAACAGTGTATTCACATTGAATACAAGTATATTTCAATGCTGTTTACATATAGAAGTAAAAACTCATGGTATAACAGTGTATTCACATTGAATACAAGTATATTTGATGCTGTTTACATATAGAAGTAAAAACTCATGGTATAACAGTGTATTCACATTGAATACAAGTATATTTGATGCTGTTTACATATAGAAGTAAAAACTCATGGTATAACAGTGTATTCACATTGAATACAAGTATATTTTATGCTGTTTACATATAGAAGTAAAAACTCATGGTATAACAGTGTATTTACATTGAATACAAGTATATTTGATGCTGTTTACATATAGAACTAAAAACTCATGGTATAACAGTGTATTCACATTGAATACAAGTATATTCCATGCAGTTTACATATAGAAGTAAAAACTCATGGTATAACAGTGTATTCACATTGAATACAAGTATATTTGATGCTGTTTACATATAGAACTAAAAACTCATGGTATAACAGTGTATTCACATTGAATACAAGTATATTTGATGCTGTTTACATATAGAAGTAAAAACTCATGGTATAACAGTGTATTCACATTGAATACAAGTATATTTGATGCTGTTTACATATAGAAGTAAAAACTCATGGTATAACAGTGTATTCACATTGAATACAAGTATATTTGATGCTGTTTACATATAGAACTAAAAACTCATGGTATAACAGTGTATTCACATTGAATACAAGTATATTCCATGCAGTTTACATATAGAAGTAAAAACTCATGGTATAACAGTGTATTCACATTGAATACAAGTATATTCTATGCAGTTTACATATAGAAGTAAAAACTCATGGTATAACAGTGTATTCACATTGAATACAAGTATATTCCATGCAGTTTACATATAGAAGTAAAAACTCATGGTATAACAGTGTATTCACATTGAATACAAGTATATTTGATGCTGTTTACATATAGAACTAAAAACTCATGGTATAACAGTGTATTCACATTGAATACAAGTATATTTGATGCAGTTTACATATAGAAGTAAAAACTCATGGTATAACAGTGTATTCACATTGAATACAAGTATATTTGATGCAGTTTACATATAGAAGTAAAAACTCATGGTATAACAGTGTATTCACATTGAATACAAGTATATTTGATGCTGTTTACATATAGAACTAAAAACTCATGGTATAACAGTGTATTCACATTGAATACAAGTATATTTGATGCTGTTTACATATAGAACTAAAAACTCATGGTATAACAGTGTATTCACATTGAATACAAGTATATTCAATGCAGTTTACATATAGAAGTAAAAACTCATGGTATAACAGTGTATTCACATTGAATACAAGTATATTCCATGCAGTTTACATATAGAAGTAAAAACTCATGGTATAACAGTGTATTCACATTGAATACAAGTATATTTGATGCTGTTTACATATAGAACTAAAAACTCATGGTATAACAGTGTATTCACATTGAATACAAGTATATTTGATGCTGTTTACATATAGAAGTAAAAACTCATGGTATAACAGTGTATTCACATTGAATACAAGTATATTTGATGCTGTTTACATATAGAAGTAAAAACTCATGGTATAACAGTGTATTCACATTGAATACAAGTATATTTGATGCTGTTTACATATAGAACTAAAAACTCATGGTATAACAGTGTATTCACATTGAATACAAGTATATTCCATGCAGTTTACATATAGAAGTAAAAACTCATGGTATAACAGTGTATTCACATTGAATACAAGTATATTTGATGCTGTTTACATATAGAAGTAAAAACTCATGGTATAACAGTGTATTCACATTGAATACAAGTATATTTGATGCTGTTTACATATAGAAGTAAAAACTCATGGTATAACAGTGTATTCACATTGAATACAAGTATATTTGATGCTGTTTACATATAGAACTAAAAACTCATGGTATAACAGTGTATTCACATTGAATACAAGTATATTCCATGCAGTTTACATATAGAAGTAAAAACTCATGGTATAACAGTGTATTCACATTGAATACAAGTATATTTGATGCTGTTTACATATAGAACTAAAAACTCATGGTATAACAGTGTATTCACATTGAATACAAGTATATTCCATGCAGTTTACATATAGAAGAAAAAAAACTCATGGTATAACAGTGTATTCACATTGAATACAAGTATATTCCATGCTGTTTACATATAGAACTAAAAACTCATGGTATAACAGTGTATTCACATAATATAATAGAATAAAAAAGTATAACAGTATTCACATTGAATACAAAGTATATTCCATGCAGTTTACATATAGAATAAAGTAAAAACTCATGGTATAACAGTGTATTCACATTGAAATACAAGTATATTTACATGCCATTTACATACATATAAGTAAAAACTCATGGTATAACAGTGTATTCACATTGAATACAAGTATATTCCATGCACTGTTTACATATAGAATTAAAACTCATGGTATAACAGTGTATTCACATTGAATACAAGTATATTCCATGCAGTTTACATATAGAAGTAAAAACTCATGGTATAACAGTGTATTCACATTGAATACAAGTATATTTGATGCTGTTTACATATAGAAGTAAAAACTCATGGTATAACAGTGTATTCACATTGAATACAAGTATATTCCATGCAGTTTACATATAGAAGTAAAAACTCATGGTATAACAGTGTATTCACATTGAATACAAGTATATTTGATGCTGTTTACATATAGAACTAAAAACTCATGGTATAACAGTGTATTCACATTGAATACAAGTATATTCCATGAGTGTTTTACATATAGAATAAAAACTCATGGTAAACAGTGTATTCACATTGAATACAAGTATTTTGCATGCAGTTATACATATAAGTAAAAACTCATGGTATAAAACAGTGTATTCACATTGAATACAAGTATATTCCATGCAGTTTACATATAGAAGTAAAAACTCATGGTATAACAGTGTATTCACATTGAATACAAGTATATTTGATGCTGTTTACATATAGAACTAAAAACTCATGGTATAACAGTGTATTCACATTGAATACAAGTATATTCCATGCAGTTTACATATAGAAGTAAAAACTCATGGTATAACAGTGTATTCACATTGAATACAAGTATATTCCATGCAGTTTACATATAGAAGTAAAAACTCATGGTATAACAGTGTATTCACATTGAATACAAGTATATTTGATGCTGTTTACATATAGAAGTAAAAACTCATGGTATAACAGTGTATTCACATTGAATACAAGTATATTTGATGCATGTTTACATATAGAAGTAAAAACTCATGGTATAACAGTGTATTCACATTGAATACAAGTATATTTGATGCTGTTTACAAGTTAGAACTAAAAACTCATGGTATAACAGTGTATTCACATTGAATACAAGTATATTCCATGCAGTTTACATATAGAAGTAAAAACTCATGGTATAACAGTGTATTATTCACATTGAATACAAGTATATTCCATGCAGTTTACATATAGAAGTAAAAACTCATGGTATAACAGTGTATTCACATTGAATACAAGTATATTCCATGCAGTTTACATATAGAAGTAAAAACTCATGGTATAACAGTGTATTCACATTGAATACAAGTATATTTGATGCTGTTTACATATAGAACTAAAAACTCATGGTATAACAGTGTATTCACATTGAATACAAGTATATTCCATGCTGTTTACATATAGAAGTAAAAACTCATGGTATAACAGTGTATTCACATTGAATACAAGTATATTCTGATGCTGTTTACATATAGAAGTAAAAACTCATGGTATAACAGTGTATTCACATTGAATACAAGTATATTTGATGCTGTTTACATATAGAAGTAAAAACTCATGGTATAACAGTGTATTCACATTGAATACAAGTATATTTCTATGCTGTTTACATATAGAAGTAAAAACTCATGGTATAACAGTGTATTCACATTGAATACAAGTATATTTGATGCTGTTTACATATAGAACTAAAAACTCATGGTATAACAGTGTATTCACATTGAATACAAGTATATTCCATGCAGTTTACATATAGAAGTAAAAACTCATGGTATAACAGTGTATTCACATTGAATACAAGTATATTTGATGCTGTTTACATATAGAACTAAAAACTCTCATGGTATAACAGTGTATTCACATTGAATACAAGTATATTCCATGCATGCTGTTTACATATAGAAGTAAAAACTCATGGTATAACAGTGTATTCACATTGAATACAAGTATATTTGATGCTGTTTACATATAGAAGTAAAAACTCATGGTATAACAGTGTATTCACATTGAATACAAGTATATTTGATGCTGTTTACATATAGAACTAAAAACTCATGGTATAACAGTGTATTCACATTGAATACAAGTATATTCCATGCACGTTTACATATAGAAGAATAAAAACTCATGGTATAACAGTGTATTCACATTGAATACAAGTATATTCCATGCAGTTTACATATAGAAGTAAAAACTCATGGTATAACAGTGTATTCACATTGAATACAAGTATATTTGATGCTGTTTACATATAGAACTAAAAACTCATGGTATAACAGTGTATTCACATTGAATACAAGTATATTCCATGCAGTTTACATATAGAAGTAAAAACTCATGGTATAACAGTGTATTCACATTGAATACAAGTATATTCCATGCAGTTTACATATAGAACTAAAAACTCATGGTATAACAGTGTATTCACATTGAATACAAGTATATTTGCCATGCTGTTTACATATAGAACTAAAAACTCATGGTATAACAGTGTATTCACATTGAATACAAGTATATTTGATGCAGTTTACATATAGAACTAAAATCACTCATGGTATAACAGTGTATTCACATTGAATACAAGTATATTTGATGCTGTTTACATATAGAACTAAAAACTCATGGTATAACAGTGTATTCACATTGAATACAAGTATATTCCATGCACTGTTTACATATAGAAGTAAAAACTCATGGTATAACAGTGTATTCACATTGAATACAAGTATATTTGATGCTGTTTACATATAGAACTAAAAACTCATGGTATAACAGTGTATTCACATTGAATACAAGTATATTTGATGCTGTTTACATATAGAACTAAAAACTCATGGTATAACAGTGTATTCACATTGAATACAAGTATATTCCTATGCAGCTGTTTACATATAGAAGTAAAAACTCATGGTATAACAGTGTATTCACATTGAATACAAGTATATTCCATGCAGTTTACATATAGAAGTAAAAACTCATGGTATAACAGTGTATTCACATTGAATACAAGTATATTTGATGCTGTTTACATATAGAACTAAAAACTCATGGTATAACAGTGTATTCACATTGAATACAAGTATATTCCATGCAGTTTACATATAGAAGAAAAACTCAGGTAAAAAACTAACAGTGTATAACATGAAACAGTATTCACATTGAATACAAATATATTCCATGCAGTTTACATATAGAAGTAAAAACTCATGGTATAACAGTGTATTCACATTGAATACAAGTATATTTGATGCTGTTTACATATAGAACTAAAAACTCATGGTATAACAGTGTATTCACATTGAATACAAGTATATTCCATGCAGTTTACATATAGAAGTAAAAACTCATGGTATAACAGTGTATTCACATTGAATACAAGTATATTCCATGCAGTTTACATATAGAAGTAAAAACTCATGGTATAACAGTGTATTCACTGAATCACATTGAATACAAGTATATTTGCATGCTGTTTACATATAGAACTAAAAACTCATGGTATAACAGTGTATTCACATTGAATACAAGTATATTCCATGCACTGTTTACATATAGAAGTAAAAACTCATGGTATAACAGTGTATTCACATTGAATACAAGTATATTTGATGCTCAGTTTACATATAGAACTAAAAACTCATTGGTATAACAGTGTATTCACATTGAATACAAGTATATTCCATGAAGTTTTTACATATAGAAGTAAAAACTCATGGTATAACAGTGTATTCACATTGAATACAAGTATATTTTATGCAGTTTACATATAGAAGTAAAAACTCATGGTATAACAGTGTATTCACATTGAATACAAGTATATTTGCATGCAGTTTACATATAGAACTAAAAACTTCATGGTATAACAGTGTATTCACATTGAATACAAGTATATTCCATGCAGTTTACATATAGAAGTAAAAACTCATGGTATAACAGTGTATTCACATTGAATACAAGTATATTTGATGCTGTTTACATATAGAAGTAAAAACTCATGGTATAACAGTGTATTCACATTGAATACAAGTATATTTCCATGCAGTTTACATATAGAAGTAAAAACTCATGGTATAACAGTGTATTCACATTGAATACAAGTATATTCCATGCAGTTTACATATAGAAGTAAAAACTCATGGTATAACAGTGTATTCACATTGAATACAAGTATATTTGATGCTGTTTACATATAGAAGCTGAAAACTCATGGTATAACAGTGTATTCACATTGAATACAAGTATATTTGATGCTGTTTACATATAGAACTAAAAACTCATGGTATAACAGTGTATTCACATTGAATACAAGTATATTCCATGCAGTTTACATATAGAATAAAAAACTCATGGTATAACAGTGTATTCACATTGAATACAAGTATATTCCATGCAGTTTACATATAGAAGTAAAAACTCATGGTATAACAGTGTATTCACATTGAATACAAGTATATTTGATGCTGTTTACATATAGAACTAAAAACTCATGGTATAACAGTGTATTCACATTGAATACAAGTATATTCCATGCAGTTTACATATAGAAGTAAAAACTCATGGTATAACAGTGTATTCACATTGAATACAAGTATATTTGATGCTGTTTACATATAGAACTAAAAACTCATGGTATAACAGTGTATTCACATTGAATACAAGTATATTCCATGCAGTTTACATATAGAAGTAAAAACTCATGGTATAACAGTGTATTCACATTGAATACAAGTATATTCCTGATGCTGTTTACATATAGAAGTAAAAACTCATGGTATAACAGTGTATTCACATTGAATACAAGTTATATTCCATGCAGTTTACATATAGAACTAAAAACTCATGGTATAACAGTGTATTCACATTGAATACAAGTATATTCCATGCAGTTTACATATAGAAGTAAAAACTCATGGTATAACAGTGTATTCACATTGAATACAAGTATATTCCATGCACTGTTTACATATAGAACTAAAAACTCATGGTATAACAGTGTATTCACATTGAATACAAGTATATTTGATGCTGTTTACATATAGAACTAAAAACTCATGGTATAACAGTGTATTCACATTGAATACAAGTATATTCCATGCAGTTTACATAGAAGTAAAAACTCATGGTATAACAGTGTATTCACATTGAATACAAGTATATTTCATGCTGTTTACATATAGAAGTAAAAACTCATGGTATAACAGTGTATTCACATTGAATACAAGTATATTTGATGCTGTTTACATATAGAACTAAAAACTCATGGTATAACAGTGTATTCACATTGAATACAAGTATATTCCATGCAGTTTACATATAGAAGTAAAAACTCATGGTATAACAGTGTATTCACATTGAATACAAGTATATTTGATGCTGTTTACATATAGAACTAAAAACTCATGGTATAACAGTGTATTCACATTGAATACAAGTATATTCCATGCAGTTTACATATATAAGTAAAAACTCATGGTATAACAGTGTATTCACATTGAATACAAGTATATTTGATGCTGTTTACATATAGAACTAAAAACTCATGGTATAACAGTGTATTCACATTGAATACAAGTATATTCCATGCAGTTTTTATATAGAAGTAAAAAACACATGGGTATAACAGTGTATTCACATTGAATACAAGTATATTTGATGCTGTTTACATATAGAACTAAAAACTCATGGTATAACAGTGTATTCACATTGAATACAAGTATATTCCATGCAGTTTACATATAGAAGTAAAAACTCATGGTATAACAGTGTATTCACATTGAATACAAGTATATTTGATGCTGTTTACATATAGAACTAAAAACTCATGGTATAACAGTGTATTCACATTGAATACAAGTATATTCCATGCAGTTTACATATAGAAGTAAAAACTCATGGTATAACAGTGTATTCACATTGAATACAAGTATATTCCATGCAGTTTACATATAGAACTAAAAACTCATGGTATAACAGTGTATTCACATTGAATACAAGTATATTCCATGCAGTTTACATATAGAAGTAAAAACTCATGGTATAACAGTGTATTCACATTGAATACAAGTATATTCCATGCTGTTTACATATAGAAGTAAAAACTCATGGTATAACAGTGTATTCACATTGAATTACAAGTATATTCCATGCAGTTTACATATAGAAGTAAAAACTCATGGTATAACAGTGTATTCACATTGAATACAAGTATATTTGATGCTGTTTACATATAGAACTAAAAACTCATGGTATAACAGTGTATTCACATTGAATACAAGTATATTTCCATGCAGTTTACATATAGAAGTAAAAACTCATGGTATAACAGTGTATTCACATTGAATACAAGTATATTTGATGCTGTTTACATATAGAACTAAAAACTCATGGTATAACAGTGTATTCACATTGAATACAAGTATATTCCATGCAGTTTACATATAGAAGTAAAAACTCATGGTATAACAGTGTATTCACATTGAATACAAGTATATTTGATGCTGTTTACATATAGAAGTAAAAACTCATGGTATAACAGTGTATTCACATTGAATACAAGTATATTTGATGCTGTTTACATATAGAACTAAAAACTCCATGGTATAACAGTGTATTCACATTGAATACAAGTATATTCCATGCAGTTTACATATAGAAGTAAAAACTCATGGTATAACAGTGTATTCACATTGAATACAAGTATATTCCATGCAGTTTACATATAGAAGTAAAAACTCATGGTATAACAGTGTATTCACATTGAATACAAGTATATTTGATGCTGTTTACATATAGAACTAAAAACTCATGGTATAACAGTGTATTCACATTGAATACAAGTATATTCCATGCAGTTTACATATAGAACTAAAAACTCATGGTATAACAGTGTATTCACATTGAATACAAGTATATTCCATGCAGTTTACATATAGAAGTAAAAACTCATGGTATAACAGTGTATTCACATTGAATACAAGTATATTTGATGCCATCAGTTTACATATAAGAACTAAAAACTCATGGTATAACAGTGTATTCACATTGAATACAAGTATATTTCATGCTGTTTACATATAGAACTAAAAACTCATGGTATAACAGTGTATTCACATTGAATACAAATATTTTTTTTTTTGTTTACATATAGAACTAAAAACTCATGGTATAACAGTGTATTCACATTGAATACAAGTATATTCCATGCAGTTTTACATATAGAAGTAAAAACTCATGGTATAACAGTGTATTCACATTGAATACAAGTATATTTGATGCTGTTTACATATAGAACTAAAAACTCATGGTATAACAGTGTATTCACATTGAATACAAGTATATTCCATGCAGTTTACATATAGAAGTAAAAACTCATGGTATAACAGTGTATTCACATTGAATACAAGTATATTTGCCATGCTGTTTACATATAGAACTAAAAACTCATGGGTATAACAGTGTATTCACATTGAATACAAGTATATTTCATGCTGTTTACATATAGAACTAAAAACTCATGGTATAACAGTGTATTCACATTGAATACAAGTATATTCCATGCTGTTTACATATAGAAGTAAAAACTCATGGTATAACAGTGTATTCACATTGAATACAAGTATATTCCATGCAGTTTACATATAGAAGTAAAAACTCATGGTATAACAGTGTATTCACATTGAATACAAGTATATTTGATGCTGTTTACATATAGAACTAAAAACTCATGGTATAACAGTGTATTCACATTGAATACAAGTATATTCCATGCACGTTTACAATATAGAAGTAAAAACTCATGGTATAACAGTGTATTCACATTGAATACAAGTATATTCCATGCAGTTTACATATAGAAGTAAAAACTCATGGTATAACAGTGTATTCACATTGAATACAAGTATATTTGATGCTGTTTACATATAGAACTAAAAACTCATGGTATAACAGTGTATTCACATTGAATACAAGTATATTTCATGCTGTTTACATATAGAAGTAAAAACTCATGGTATAACAGTGTATTCACATTGAATACAAGTATATTCCATGCAGTTTACATATAGAAGTAAAAACTCATGGTATAACAGTGTATTCACATTGAATACAAGTATATTTGATGCTGTTTACATATAGAACTAAAAACTCATGGTATAACAGTGTATTCACATTGAATACAAGTATATTCCATGCAGTTTACATATAGAAGTAAAAACTCATGGTATAACAGTGTATTCACATTGAATACAAGTATATTCCATGCAGTTTACATATAGAAGTAAAAACTCATGGTATAACAGTGTATTCACATTGAATACAAGTATATTTGATGCTGTTTACATATAGAAGTAAAAACTCATGGTATAACAGTGTATTCACATTGAATACAAGTATATTCCATGCAGTTTACATATAGAAGTAAAAACTCATGGTATAACAGTGTATTCACATTGAATACAAGTATATTCGATGCTGTTTACATATAGAACTAAAAACTCATGGTATAACAGTGTATTCACATTGAATACAAGTATATTCCATGCAGTTTACATATAGAAGTAAAAACTCATGGTATAACAGTGTATTCACATTGAATACAAGTATATTCCATGCAGTTTACATATAGAAGTAAAAACTCATGGTATAACAGTGTATTCACATTGAATACAAGTATATTTGATGCTGTTTACATATAGAACTAAAAACTCATGGTATAACAGTGTATTCACATTGAATACAAGTATATTCCATGCAGTTTACATATAGAAGTAAAAACTCATGGTATAACAGTGTATTCACATTGAATACAAGTATATTTCATGCAGTTTACATATAGAAGTAAAAACTCATGGTATAACAGTGTATTCACATTGAATACAAGTATATTTGATGCTGTTTACATATTAGAACTAAAAACTCATGGTATAACAGTGTATTCACATTGAATACAAGTATATTCCATGCAGTTTACATATAGAAAGTAAAAACTCATGGTATAACAGTGTATTCACATTGAATACAAGTATATTTGATGCTGTTTACATATAGAACTAAAAACTCATGGTATAACAGTGTATTCACATTGAATACAAGTATATTCCATGCAGTTTACATATAGAACTAAAAACTCATGGTATAACAGTGTATTCACATTGAATACAAGTATATTCCATGCAGTTTACATATAGAAGTAAAAACTCATGGTATAACAGTGTATTCACATTGAATACAAGTATATTTCCATGCTGTTTACATATAAGGAACTAAAAACTCATGGTATAACAGTGTATTCACATTGAATACAAGTATATTTCATGCTGTTTACATATAGAACTAAAAACTCATGGTATAACAGTGTATTCACATTGAATACAAGTATATTCCATGCAGTTTACATATAGAACTAAAAACTCATGGTATAACAGTGTATTCACATTGAATACAAGTATATTCCATGCAGTTTACATATAAAAGTAAAAACTCATGGTATAACAGTGTATTCACATTGAATACAAGTATATTTGATGCTGTTTACATATAGAACTAAAAACTCATGGTATAACAGTGTATTCACATTGAATACAAGTATATTCCATGCAGTTTACATATAGAAGTAAAAACTCATGGTATAACAGTGTATTCACATTGAATACAAGTATATTTGATGCACTGTTTACATATAGAACTAAAAACTCATGGTATAACAGTGTATTCACATTGAATACAAGTATATTCCATGCAGTTTACATATAGAACTAAAAACTCATGGTATAACAGTGTATTCACATTGAATACAAGTATATTCCATGCAGTTTACATATAAAGAACTAAAAACTCATGGTATAACAGTGTATTCACATTGAATACAAGTATATTCCATGCAGTTTACATATAGAAGTAAAAACTCATGGTATAACAGTGTATTCACATTGAATACAAGTATATTTGATGCTGTTTACATATAGAACTAAAAACTCATGGTATAACAGTGTATTCACATTGAATACAAGTATATTCCGATGCAGTTTACATATAAAAAAAAAAACTCATGGTATAACAGTGTATTCACATTGAATACAAGTATATTTCCATGCTGTTTACATATAGAACTAAAAACTCATGGTATAACAGTGTATTCACATTGAATACAAGTATATTTCATGCTGTTTACATATAGAAGTAAAAACTCATGGTATAACAGTGTATTCACATTGAATACAAGTATATTTCATGCTGTTTACATATAGAAGCTAAAAAACTCATGGTATAACAGTGTATTCACATTGAATACAAGTATATTTGATGCTGTTTACATATAGAACTAAAAACTCATGGTATAACAGTGTATTCACATTGAATACAAGTATATTCCATGCAGTTTACATATAGAAGTAAAAACTCATGGTATAACAGTGTATTCACATTGAATACAAGTATATTTGATGCTGTTTACATATAGAACTAAAAACTCATGGTATAACAGTGTATTCACATTGAATACAAGTATATTCCATGCAGTTTACATAAAATAAAAACTCATGGTATAACAGTGTATTCACATTGAATACAAGTATATTTGATGCTGTTTACATATAGAACTAAAAACTCATGGTATAACAGTGTATTCACATTGAATACAAGTATATTCCATGCAGTTTACATATAGAAGTAAAAACTCATGGTATAACAGTGTATTCACATTGAATACAAGTATATTTGATGCTGTTTACATATAGAACTAAAAACTCATGGTATAACAGTGTATTCACATTGAATACAAGTATATTCCATGCAGTTTACATATAAAAATAAAAACTCATGGTATAACAGTGTATTCACATTGAATACAAGTATATTTCCATGCAGTTTACATATAGAAGTAAAAAACTCATGGTATAACAGTGTATTCACATTGAATACAAGTATATTCCATGCAGTTTACATATAGAACTAAAAACTCATGGTATAACAGTGTATTCACATTGAATACAAGTATATTCCATGCAGTTTACATATAGAAGTAAAAACTCATGGTATAACAGTGTATTCACATTGAATACAAGTATATTCCATGCAGTTTACATATAGAAGTAAAAACTCATGGTATAACAGTGTATTCACATTGAATACAAGTATATTTGATGCTGTTTACATATAGAACTAAAAACTCATGGTATAACAGTGTATTCACATTGAATACAAGTATATTCCATGCAGTTTACATATAGAAGTAAAAACTCATGGTATAACAGTGTATTCACATTGAATACAAGTATATTTCATGCTGTTTACATATAGAACTAAAAACTCATGGTATAACAGTGTATTCACATTGAATACAAGTATAATTTCATGCTGTTTACATATAGAACTAAAAACTCATGGTATAACAGTGTATTCACATTGAATACAAGTATATTCCATGCAGTTTACATATAGAACTAAAAACTCATGGTATAACAGTGTATTCACATTGAATACAAGTATATTCCATGCAGTTTACATATAGAAGTAAAAACTCATGGTATTAACAGTGTATTCACATTGAATACAAGTATATTTGATGCTGTTTACATATAGAACTAAAAACTCATGGTATAACAGTGTATATTCACATTGAATACAAGTATATTCCATGCAGTTTACATATATAAGTAAAAACTCATGGTATAACAGTGTATTCACATTGAATACAAGTATATTCCATGCAGTTTACATATAAAAGTAAAAACTCATGGTATAACAGTGTATTCACATTGAATACAAGTATATTTCATGCTGTTTACATATAGAACTAAAAACTCATGGTATAACAGTGTATTCACATTGAATACAAGTATATTTCATGCTGTTTACATATAGAACTAAAAACTCATGGTATAACAGTGTATTCACATTGAATACAAGTATATTCCATGCAGTTTACATATAAGAAGTAAAAACTCATGGTATAACAGTGTATTCACATTGAATACAAGTATATTTCATGCTGTTTACATATAGAACTAAAAACTCATGGTATAACAGTGTATTCACATTGAATACAAGTATATTCTCATGCTGTTTACATATAGAAGTAAAAACTCATGGTATAACAGTGTATTCACATTGAATACAAGTATATTTCATGCTGTTTACATATAGAAGTAAAAACTCATGGTATAACAGTGTATTCACATTGAATACAAGTATATTTCATGCTGTTTACATATAGAACTAAAAACTCATGGTATAACAGTGTATTCACATTGAATACAAGTATATTCCATGCAGTTTACATATAGAAGTAAAAACTCATGGTATAACAGTGTATTCACATTGAATACAAGTATATTCCATGCTGTTTACATATAGAACTAAAAACTCATGGTATAACAGTGTATTCACATTGAATACAAGTATATTCCATGCTGTTTACATATAGAAGTAAAAACTCATGGTATAACAGTGTATTCACATTGAATACAAGTATATTTCATGCTGTTTACATATAGAACTAAAAACTCATGGTATAACAGTTGTTATTCACATTGAATACAAGTATATTCCATGCAGTTTACATATAGAACTAAAAACTCATGGTATAACAGTGTATTCACATTGAATACAAGTATATTCCATGCAGTTTACATATAGAACTAAAAACTCATGGTATAACAGTGTATTCACATTGAATACAAGTATATTTCATGCTGTTTACATATAGAACTAAAAACTCATGGTATAACAGTGTATTCACATTGAATACAAGTATATTCCATGCAGTTTACATATAGAAGTAAAAACTCATGGTATAACAGTGTATTCACATTGAATACAAGTATATTCCATGCTGTTTATACATAGAAGAACTAAAAACTCATGGTATAACAGTGTATTCACATTGAATACAAGTATATTCCATGCAGTTTACATATAGAACTAAAAACTCATGGTATAACAGTGTATTCACATTGAATACAAGTATATTCCATGCAGTTTACATATAGAACTAAAAACTCATGGTATAACAGTGTATTCACATTGAATACAAGTATATTCCATGCAGTTTACATATAGAACTAAAAACTCATGGTATAACAGTGTATTCACATTGAATACAAGTATATTTGATGCTGTTTACATATAGAACTAAAAACTCATGGTATAACAGTGTATTCACATTGAATACAAGTATATTCCATGCAGTTTACATATAGAAGTAAAAACTCATGGTATAACAGTGTATTCACATTGAATACAAGTATATTTGATGCTGTTTACATATAGAACTAAAAACTCATGGTATAACAGTGTATTCACATTGAATACAAGTATATTTCCATGCAGTTTACATATATAAATAAAAACTCATGGTATAACAGTGTATTCACATTGAATACAAGTATATTTGATGCTGTTTACATATAGAACTAAAAACTCATGGTATAACAGTGTATTCACATTGAATACAAGTATATTTCATGCTGTTTACATATAGAACTAAAAACTCATGGTATAACAGTGTATTCACATTGAATACAAGTATATTTCATGCAGTTTACATATAGAAGTAAAAACTCATGGTATAACAGTGTATTCACATTGAATACAAGTATATTTCATGCTGTTTACATATAGAACTAAAAACTCATGGTATAACAGTGTATTCACATTGAATACAAGTATATTCCATGCAGTTTACATATAGAACTAAAAACTCATGGTATAACAGTGTATTCACATTGAATACAAGTATATTCCATGCAGTTTACATATAGAACTAAAAACTCATGGTATAACAGTGTATTCACATTGAATACAAGTATATTCCATGCAGTTTACATATAAGAACTAAAAACTCATGGTATAACAGTGTATTCACATTGAATACAAGTATATTCCATGCTGTTTACATATAGATAAAAAACTCATGGTATAACAGTGTATTCACATTGAATACAAGTATATTCCATGCAGTTTACATATAGAAGTAAAAACTCATGGTATAACAGTGTATTCACATTGAATACAAGTATATTTGATGCTGTTTACATATAGAACTAAAAACTCATGGTATAACAGTGTATTCACATTGAATACAAGTATATTCCATGCAGTTTACATATATAAATAAAAACTCATGGTATAACAGTGTATTCACATTGAATACAAGTATATTTCATGCTGTTTACATATAGAACTAAAAACTCATGGTATAACAGTGTATTCACATTGAATACAAGTATATTCCATGCAGTTTACATATAGAAGTAAAAACTCATGGTATAACAGTGTATTCACATTGAATACAAGTATATTTCATGCTGTTTACATATAGAACTAAAAACTCATGGTATAACAGTGTATTCACATTGAATACAAGTATATTTGATGCTGTTTACATATAGAACTAAAAACTCATGGTATAACAGTGTATTCACATTGAATACAAGTATATTCCATGACAGTTTACATATAGAAGTAAAAACTCATGGTATAACAGTGTATTCACATTGAATACAAGTATATTCCATGCAGTTTACATATAGAACTAAAAACTCATGGTATAACAGTGTATTCACATTGAATACAAGTATATTTGATGCTGTTTACATATAGAACTAAAAACTCATGGTATAACAGTGTATTCACATTGAATACAAGTATATTCCATGCAGTTTACATATAGAAGATAAAAACTCATGGTATAACAGTGTATTCACATTGAATACAAGTATATTCCATGCAGTTTACATATAGAAGTAAAAACTCATGGTATAACAGTGTATTCACATTGAATACAAGTATATTTGATGCTGTTTACATATAGAACTAAAAACTCATGGTATAACAGTGTATTCACATTGAATACAAGTATATTTCCATGCTGTTTACATATAAGAACTAAAAACTCATGGTATAACAGTGTATTCACATTGAATACAAGTATATTCCATGCAGTTTACATATAGAAGTAAAAACTCATGGTATAACAGTGTATTCACATTGAATACAAGTATATTTCCATGCTGTTTACATATAGAACTAAAAACTCATGGTATAACAGTGTATTCACATTGAATACAAGTATATTCCATGCACTGTTTACATATAGAAATAAAAACTCATGGTATAACAGTGTATTCACATTGAATACAAGTATATTTGATGCTGTTTACATATAGAACTAAAAACTCATGGTATAACAGTGTATTCACATTGAATACAAGTATATTCCATGCAGTTTACATATAGAAGTAAAAACTCATGGTATAACAGTGTATTCACATTGAATACAAGTATATTTCATGCTGTTTACATATAGAACTAAAAACTCATGGTATAACAGTGTATTCACATTGAATACAAGTATATTCCATGCTGTTTACATATAGAACTAAAAACTCATGGTATAACAGTGTATTCACATTGAATACAAGTATATTTGATGCTGTTTACATATAGAAGTAAAAACTCATGGTATAACAGTGTATTCACATTGAATACAAGTATATTTCCATGCTGTTTACATATAGAACTAAAAACTCATGGTATAACAGTGTATTCACATTGAATACAAGTATATTCCATGCAGTTTACATATAGAAGTAAAAACTCATGGGTATAACAGTGTATTCACATTGAATACAAGTATATTCCATGCAGTTTACATATAGAAGTAAAAACTCATGGTATAACAGTGTATTTCACATTGAATACAAGTATATTTGATGCTGTTTACATATAGAACTAAAAACTCATGGTATAACAGTGTATTCACATTGAATACAAGTATATTCCATGCAGTTTACATATATAAGTAAAAACTCATGGTATAACAGTGTATTCACATTGAATACAAGTATATTTGATGCTGTTTACATATAGAACTAAAAACTCATGGTATAACAGTGTATTCACATTGAATACAAGTATATTCCATGCAGTTTACATATAGAAGTAAAAACTCATGGTATAACAGTGTATTCACATTGAATACAAGTATATTCCATGCAGTTTACATATAGAACTAAAAACTCATGGTATAACAGTGTATTCACATTGAATACAAGTATATTTGATGCTGTTTACATATAGAACTAAAAACTCATGGTATAACAGTGTATTCACATTGAATACAAGTATATTCCATGCAGTTTACATATAGAAGTAAAAACTCATGGTATAACAGTGT